>NC_092204.1:45792797-46029435 GCF_043381705.1 Parasteatoda tepidariorum | reverse complement strand
CCTAAGTGACCTAGCATTTTTAAGTGTGGAAAGAGAAAAATTTTAAATGATCAATTTTGATGATATTATTGATACATTTGCTTCATCAAAAGCACGGAAAATTTAGACATAGTAATTAGTTTTATTAATGTATTATAATCATATGATTATTAAATGTATGTATCTCCTTAGAGATAATAAATATTTACTTTTTTATTGTTTTAAAACTGCGTGTTTTTAAAATATTTCTTCATAAATATGTAAAATAAATAATAGGTATCTTTTGAACTAATTCTAGATGATCATATACATTTCAAAATCTAGTCTTGTTCTCTCAATTACATTTTTTGTCTCAAATTCAAAGCCTAGCTTGAGTCTATGACTTTATTTATTTTTTAATTTGCGAGTTTATTTTACATATAATATTACATGGTTTTCGAATGGGGGGCGCTAAAAGGGTATTGTGCCCCGGGCGCGAGTTAAGCTCGCTACGCCACTGTCTGCAATCCTCTAAATTTGTAAGTGTTGAATTGCCCTACTGCCTTAACAGGTTGTGAAATATGAAGTACTGTAGTATATTCAGTCCTGGCATTTTTTCTTTCAACAGAATTAAACTAAAAAATAAGTTTTTTTTTTTTTATTTCAAACAAAGCTCACTGGGCTATGAATGAGCAGACTAATGCAAACGTCCAGGAATTCGCCCTGTTTAATAAATTATTTCTGCAAAAGATAATACCTATATAACTCTTGAAACAATAGTGTGAACTCTAAGCTTTAGCGTGAATTTAAATCAGAAAAATTAACCTGGAAATATTTATTTTTATAATCTGTGTTTAGTTTTGTATTGTTAACCAATAATAGAATTATTTTGAAAAAATGTGTAATACCTTACTTCTTTGAATTTCTTAAAATGGCTTTGCACTGAATGTAAAGAATAAGAATTCTTCTTGCCATTACAGCCCAGTGTAACCTTAGTTTTGAATATTATGGATAATATACCTTCATTAGTACATATTATGTATTTGGAACAAAAATACCCATAAGTCGAGATCAATAAGTCAGTTCCAAATGTCAGATTTTTTCATAAAGGGTGTTCAGTGAAGACAGCTTTTAATACACTTTTAGAGACTAGCAAAAAAGATAATAAATAAAGTAAAACACAACACACATAAGGTTCTACTAAAAAAATTGCAATGAACACACTTTTTTAAGATTGCTTTTAGCATGAGCAAATTTTTTTTCTTCCTAAATACAAGTGAGTAAGAAAGTACAAAAATGTTTTCGAACTCTGACCGATCATTTATTGATGTTAGTCTGAGCAAAGCAAGGATGAGAATCATCTAAAATAGTTTGAAGATAATTTTTACGTTTTTAATCACTTTTTTTAATAACCTTTATCGTATTTCGGAACAACTTCATTCTACTTTTCCCATCTAATAGTTGCTTCTGTTATTCAAGATATTACCACAAATTTTTGATACTAGATATGTATAGCCAACAAATATCTGACTTTAATGTTTAAAAAATCAGTTTCGCGTAAAAGTACCTAAATATAAATTTTTAATTCTTTTCATACTGATTTTAACTAACTATTAAATGTTTGCTGGTTTGTTCTTCTATTAATATATATATTTAATAAGAATACTTTCACTTAACTTATGCACATTGCAAGCATACATAAGAAACCCTCTGCAATTGAAAAGCATGTCATTTCTTGTAAGGAATATCGACTAGGCAACAAGAAAATTGTATGCCTCCCCCCCCCCAGCCTTAGGGATGGTTTTGCTTCATTGTTGTGCAAACATTTCTGCAATAATATAGTTAATTGTACTTTACCCTAAATGCTTGCCCATCACTAGCTTTAAGAATCAGGAATATAGTGGTAATTAACTGTGCTTTAAACTGTCAAAATATCATACAAAAAATTATGAATTTTTTTTTTTTTAAAGTAATATTTTTCAAAAGCAGCAATCTACTGTTCCTCGAATTAAGCTGCACCTAAGACCCCGCAAACATTTATTTTTAGGAGGTAGGTGGGAAGTCCAATTTAACGGAATCATAAATGAACAGAACATTTCAATTCAATATAAAAACACCTAATTTTTTTAACTCTGCAACTTTAAGGGATCAACGTTTTTTTAACCATCAGTCATTAGAGTACAAAACTAAAAATTATAATTTTACTGCAATTAATTTTTCTAAAAATCCGAAATACTGCCAAAAATTAATCGAAATTGACAAGTTATCCATTAAAGACAAAAATACATTTCTGAAAGAAAGAAGAATCTTTAACTTCTGTAAAATACCTGCATCAATTACATTTTGATATCAGATTTTTTTTCTCTGGAAATGTGTAAAATCTCATATTGTTTAATCTAATAATTTTTGAGTTATGACTATGAGAAACATGTTCAATAAACTTTTTTCTGAAATAGTAGTGATAGCAGCAGTAATTTTCTTTTAATATGAGAGATAATCAAAAAAATAATTCCAGAAGTTAAACACTCATTTTTGTGTCGTGTATGCGGTCATTTAATCGTAGAAATGGCTATGGTATAGTATTAATTGTAGAAAATGGCTATGGTTAGAAAAATGGGACATGAGAATTGCAAAATGGATGTCCGATATGATACTAGAGCATAATTTTTTCATAGCAATTTCGAAATTTTAAATTAAGGTGTAATATTGACTAATTCTATTTCTGTTTTATAAAAGAAAAAAAATAGAAGAGAGCATAAAACTTTCTAAATATTCCGAACGTCAAATATCGTAAATCTTTGGGATGCACCCTATTTGTTTCACTTGAATTATTCCAATTCTATGTTGATCTAAGAACAGGCAGACATGAAGTTCTAAAATAAAAAATAAATAATGCAAGATCCTAAAACAGTAACTAGAATAAAGTAAAGATGAAATGTTGAAAAGGTGTTGAATGAAATGAAAAAAAAATAAAAATTAGTGTTTAAGCAACATTTAACTCCATTTGGAACTAAAAATAAAACTTACACTTTTGATTTTAAAAAAAAAATTTCAGATTTACTGAAACCTTGAAGTTTAATTAATATTTTGCAAAACAAGAGATTTTACTTATTATAAAGAGAATCCTTTTTAAATCTACAGGTGATTTTGATATATAATAATTTTTTATAAGTAATATAATTAAAATATACATACCAAGAAATATAAATATACCTAATGAAACTTGATTACAGTTAGACAAGTGTATATTACTTGACAGCCAACTATTTGTTATAGATTGTTTGTTTAAAAAATGCAATTAAAAGAATATAAAAAAACATTGTTTCTTATGAGCAAAAATATAAGAGTACAAAACCTTAGCATTTTAAGAGTTTTAAATATAGTGAACCCTCGTTACTACGATATCCGATACAACAATAACTCCCTCTATTTATTACAATAATGTTTCGTGGTCCAGATGAGCTTACATATGAATTAATGTTATCCTCCTCTCAACATTGCAATATTCTCTGAAGCAATAAACCCCCACAAAACGATATTTTTTCTTCATATTTCAACCTTATTTGTTCCATTTATTATTGGTTTTCAAATAACGTAAAAAATCTTATTTTATCATATTTTGCCTTTTTTTTCCGGTCCTTTCTGACGAGAGAAGACTCTCTGCTGATTATGTACTTATCTTATTTCCTTTCACCACAGTGAATTCCTTGCTTTTGTATTCAGATTTCAACCCCGGGGCAGAATCACAGCGACATTGTCGCAGAACGTTACAGAGTTCTTGCGGAAAGATTTTTCATTGGAAAAGCTTTTTTAAAAAAAAAGTCTTTTCTACAGAAATTGACACGGAATATTTGAATAGTGCATTTGGATAATCACTTTTTAACATGCTCAATTTAGGACAGTAGAATCATTAGTTGATGCAACGATTGTATTTTCGACAGTTATTGATTTTTGCGTGGATTTTGTATATCACATATATTTCAAACAATATGGAAAATTCGAACCGTGCATTTGAGTATTTACTTTTTAAGGCAATAATTCTGTCGAACTTTTGGCAGTTATTGCTATTGATTTCTCCATAGTTTTTAAAGCCTATATTTTTTATGCGATATTATTTATTACAACAGCGTAATCTCAAAAGGAAACACGCATTTTAGGAGCCCGATTCGTGTGATTTCGTTGTCTATCTTTTATTCGGCAATTACTACTACTACTACGGATTTTATGATTTTTAATTATATTTTTTATTGTGATAATTATTTAAAAAATGCGCAGAAGGAAATAATTTGTGTGTTTCCCCGCACAAAGTGCAAGAATATCACCCATAATATTAGAGTAAAAAATTATTACATGTTTTATTATAAAAATATAATTTTTTTTTTGTAAACACAGCACTTTTAATATTTTAAATTTGTAACATATATGTTTGTTATTATTAAAAGTATCTTGCAGAAAGAAATTAGTGATTGAGAGTTCAGTTCGAAAAATTTCTGCCACAGGGGATTTCATCACCCCATCCTTGACCTAAATAGACCACCCCAAGACCTTAGAATTGCCTGCCTTATCTCTTAAGAAGTCACTGATTTCATATTTAACCAGAATTAACACTGTGCAAAATAAATTTTATATAATATATAAATAGATTTTTAGTTATTACATATATAGCATTAAAAAAAATCTTATTGTGTCCCTAAAATATGGAGGCCCTCGATATATAAATATATCCCTCCATAAAAATATATTTATTTGGTCACTAAAATACTGTTGCTGCAAAGTTTTACTGTATATACTCTTATGACTGCTTTGCAATCAAGGATCACAACAACAAACAAGTTAATAACACAAATGTTAACAGGAGGGATAGGTGGTAAAGAAGAGTAGATGATAAATTACATATTGACACATTTTAAATTACTAAAAATTTTAATAATAACAAATTATATTCTCATATTCAAAATGTTTTTTTTCTTCTTCAGAAATGTGTTAACATAAATAATCTTTAACCATCCATTTCAGGCTACTCATTCATTTATAAAACTCTACTAATTTTAAGTCTGGCACAATACTCTTCATAGGTCTGTTCAGAAGAAATTTAATTTGGGTCTGTTAACGAACCCTTCACGAAATAATTTATCTTTAATTGGACCCGTCACAAATTTGTTTATCTTTCTTATTGTTTTGTTAATCGAATAAACCCTTCCTGGGGGGGGGGGGTCGAGACGAACTATGTTTCCTGAGTTTGAAATGCAAATGTAGTATTTTAAGAAAATATTTCTACTTTTACAAACATTGTGTGTGCATTCTTATTAATATTAAATCAAAACTTTTTTTCTAAATAAATAATCGATCAAGTTATATCTTTTCATAAAATTAATTAATAGAATATTATGTAAATAAAAATTCATTTCTGGCAAATTTTTAAATAAAATATTATAAATTTAAGATCTGTTTAAGTTTACTTAATGTATAAAACACATTAAAAGTGATACATTACTAAGTTGTGTTATTTAAAATATGTCAATTGAAATTTTTAAAAATGTGAGTGATTTTGTTTCCATTATCCGTCCTAAATTAATATTCTGGGTTGAACAGTACAGGCTAAATATCAAATATTTGTATGTTGCATCTCTAATTTAGTAGCAGCAATTATGGAGCAGAATCTTGTATCTATTTACAATTAAAAAAAATTTTGAAAAGGTTTTTAGTAATAACAGGACCCTATTTGCACAAATTCACAATAGCAGGACCCTGGTTGAAAGAATGTGACTTAATGCTTACTTTATATTCTCAAATTATGAATAGTTCTTTCACAATTTTACAAAAACAGACCCCTGCTCTCAAACTAAAAATTTTCATTTATGCCAGAGATTAAAAATACAAGATGGGAGACTAAATTCTTTCATGGAAATTTAAATGATCTTAAAAAGAGCTTAGATAGATCTTTCAAAAAATTTTAAAATCATAAGTAATATTTTTTTTAAAAAAGAGAACCAAATCATTTTTTTAAATAAAGAAAACAAACTTTACAGTTGACTTTTCAATTAACCCAATTTTTATAAATACAAATAGCTACTGAAAATTGTTAAAAGAAACAATAGCAGATTTAATTAATATTTCAGTCATTTCTAAAACCTAATCAAAACTTAATGATTCAATAGTTTCAGCAACACTATTTGCCTCCTTATCCAGCTTCTTGCGGCGCTTTTTCATTTGTTTAAACCTCTTCTTTACCATTTTATTTTTTTGTAGGTCATTCATAGCGATATCCGTCTCATTATTTTTGCTTTTCTTTTTCTTGGCATCAAAAGTTACAGTAACTTCTCGATTGGTTGACTCGTTATCTTCCGTCTCCATTTCATTTGAGCCTTCTGTCTCCTCTAAGCGCCCTTCCGTTGGGTCAGTAGATTGCACTGCAACACCTCTGCTAGGAAACACTCCTGGAGCTTTATCAAGTTCCATTTGCTCTTCCAGACAAGAAATATCAAATGCTTTGCTCATTTCTGCAACATAAGTTGTGCTTATGTATGTAGATGGCTTGAAAACCTCAGGAGGATGTGTATAATATTTAATATACCCTCTATTCCAGTCATTAATTAGACGTCTAGCACCTTCCTCAACATTGGGAATGCCACCTTTTTTAAATTTGCCCATTCTTTTGGCTAACAAACACAACAATTCATGAGTCGACGTGAATTCGGGTACGGTGTAGTGTAGTCGAAGTTGAGTGTGATCTGCTCTTTGTATGATAGCCTCAGCTGGAGTGATAACATCTTTCAATGTTTCAACTTTAACAACATTCCGCAGTGCTAATGTCGTAGCAGAGCCGTCCTTTGCAAAAACAACACCAGGAGAATCCAAAATTTTTATGTGTTTATCTAATGATACTTCCTGAACGGACTTGGTCACACCTGCTGTAGCACCCACACCACATGATCTTGACCTCTTCAAACTGTTGATGACACTGCTTTTACCGACATTAGGAAAGCCAACAACTCCCACTTTTATTAGGGTTTGAATATTCTGACTTCTACAATAATTTCCTAGCACTTTCATTAGAAAAGAAGCACCAACACATCTGCTTGATTGCTTTAAGCTTTCATTGATATGAATAGCGGCAACCTTAGATTGAGAGAGGTTTGTATTCTGTGATTGTGTTGAAGCTTTGAAAGCAACAGTTGGCAGTTCTTGGCGTAGATATTTTAGCCAAGCTTCAAGACTTGCACGAGGAACCAGATCTATTTTATTTAATACCAACACTAGCTTCTTTCCGCTGCTGATGACCATTTCTTCAATCTGTGGACACCTACTACCCAAAGGATCTCTGGCATCCAGAACTTGCAAAATAACATCTGCTGCTTCGACTACTTTTTTCAAGTCTTTGTAATACGACTTGAAGTTTTCGCTATTCACTTTCTTTTCTTTTTCTTTATACTCAATAATATTACTTTCATACTCACTATCCTTCATAACAGCTTCATCGACGAGTTCTTCGAGTCCTCTATTTTCCATCTGCTGTTTCAGTCTACTAGCTTTTTGTGCTTCGCGGAGATCCTTTGCACGTTGTTTTCTCACTTCAGCTTCTTTAAGAATCTCATCTTTAAATGGAAGACTGTTTGGAACGCCAGGATCCTTAGGCTTCCTTTTTTTAGGATTTTTCTTCTGTTCACGACGAAGCTTACGATTATGTTCAGCTGCTTTTTTTATTCTTTTGTATTTTATCCGACACTGAACTCGCTTGGTCTGTTTGCGATGCATTCTAGCTGGCATTTTCGGTATTTGTAAATATTAATCAAGTCAAAGGATTAATTTTCTATATTCTTTTGAATATAAATACTTCTCTTCTTCCTCGGGAAACCAAAACACAATTACACGTGTTTACATTGGAAATGAAAAGAGATACGGTTACAAACAATCGTTCGTCCTCATTCCTAAATTTAAGTTTTGACTGTTGCTTGGCTGCCCGACTTTTTAATAGAAAGAGGCATATGATTGGTCAATACTGGAATGGCATTATGCTCGGTTTACATGAATGGTTACACGCATGCTCGGTTTGATAATTTATTCAAACCAATCGAAGTACTTCTTCCATTTGGCAGTTTAGTAATTTTTAGTTGGCCTGATAGATCATCTTAAGGAAATATCCCTGAATTGTGTTAGTTCATTTAACAG
The DNA here is from genome assembly GCF_043381705.1 of Parasteatoda tepidariorum. Classification (NCBI taxonomy): domain Eukaryota; kingdom Metazoa; phylum Arthropoda; class Arachnida; order Araneae; family Theridiidae; genus Parasteatoda; species Parasteatoda tepidariorum. Next base: position 46,021,308 of record NC_092204.1, on the reverse strand, counting down.
TTTATTTTGCCTTAACAGCCATCTGCTTTCTGTCACTCTTACAGGGCAAGAATCACACGTCTCCATAGCATTAAAAGTTTATCTCCTGGATATTTAGTTATTGACAATATACACAGGAAAAAAATTTTAATGCAACCTATTTGTCAAACTTAGTTGACAGTGCCAAGAAGAACCAGTTTTCAACATCTTAAATGACTTTCAGTCAATTAAATTTAAAAAATTTAAATGTGATTTAACATAACACAAAAAGCAATACAAAAAAATTTTGGTATTGCATGAACGAAAAATTATTGCTATCTCATATTGCGGTAATAAAAAATTCATCTCGTTAAAAATTTAAGAAAATTTTAGTAAGTTAGTCTATAAGTAAATATCTTTGCACTCAGTGTTACAAAAACACAAATATAGTCTTCAACAAATTAATTTTCGATTATATTTTATACAGTTTTTTTCAACTTCCATCCCTTGTAACTATAATTTATCTAGTTAAAATTTATAAAAATGAGAATTATAACATGCACAGTAACTTTTATTCATGGCATGAAGTTGTTATTCTCTAATTTAGAACATTTTGATAATAGATGCTTTTTTAATGCTTTAGAAAAATGTAGCAAACAAATCAAAAAAGATAATTTATGTTCTTTGAAAATTAGTTGACTGCTACTAAGAACATTTGTTAAGAGATAAGAAATTTTATAAATAAATGAAACTCCCCTTTTTGAAAAATATAATCAATGTTTGAAACCATCAAATGAAGTTAATAGTAATAATCATTACTAATTATTAATAGCAATAACTAATTAATAACATGTAAAGAATCCAATACTTTTATTAACAATAGCACTATTTTAAAATCAGTAATTGGTCTATTCAAACATTCATGATTTTTTAAGAAAAATCTTAAATTATTCAATCCCTAAATTTGTAATTTCGTATCCCTCGCATTTTATTATTCCGAAAAGGGTTGAATATAATATACACAGACACAGGGCCGGCTTAAGCGTACGCGGGGCCCTAGGCCATTCAAAATTTTTGGGGCCCTTAGATTAAAAAATTTTCTCGTATATTTTTTATTTACTCAAATATAAAAATATTCATCTATCTTTTCATTTAGGAAAGCATATTCAAAATTAATATAATTTAAATTAGAACTAAAAAATAATCATAGCATTTTGAAAAATCATTGTTTTTCTTAATTTTTTAAAATTTATTTTCAAAAAATCCATTTTAAGGTGGCCTCTAATCATTGGGGGCCATGGTCTAGTCTGGCCTAATGGGTGATTCAGCCCTGAATATACACAATCACTCAAAAAGAAAGCACCATTCAGCAAGTGAGATATTTAATTATCTCTATGTTTATTTTCCAGAAAACAAAAATTACTGAATAGTATACTGTCAATTCAGAACAAATCTGGGAGATCCAAAAGATGCATTCTTTCATAAGATTTTATAAACACTTTAAAAGATACAGAAAAAAATATACGATATTCATACAAAATTATATTATGATTTCTCAATAATATGCACGCATTTATATTTTAAAACTGATAAAAACAATACAGCTACGAAAGCGAGATTGACGTTCTCGGATTGTAAGCAGACGATCGAGGTTTAAAACTCGTCTGCCTTCGTTTTTCTTTAAACTTCGTTTCTGCAATGCAGCTTGGTTTAGGTTTAACTTCGCGATTTAGACCAGGTTTAAAGTTAAACTCCGTTATGACAATTCAGTCGAAGAATATAGGCTAGTATCCCTTCCATTGCTTGTGTGTACCAACCGTACGTCACTGAACTTTGACATCACTGGTCTCTACATTATATTTTTATTAACACATTTTTTTAAAAATTTGTAAATTTTAAAAAGGAAACATTAATACATTCTTAAAAATGATTTTTATATCGTTCTGAAATTCAAATGCTTGAAATAAAATATCTATATAAAAATAAAAAAAAACAATTAAAGTGCTTTTAAAAAATAAATGTAAAAATAACTAAGAAAGATAAAATAAAATAAAGAACATTTTTGCAAGCAATCTAAGCTGCCCTAAACATTAAATTTCGAACAATAAACTGGAAAATGTTAATAACTGCTGAGATAGAGTCTCATAAATGTCTGCTAGCATTCAGTTAGCTTGTTATTAAAACGTGTTCATGGTTTTCATTTGTGAGTAATGTAAATTCTTATCATTTTCTTCATTTCTAATCAAGTCTTTCAAAACATAATTTAATTCCTGTATTTAAATTAAAAGTTACTTTAATACCTGGGTTGTGTACAAAAATAAAAAGATCATTTCACAACATTTACTAAGATGATAGGCTATATATCAAAAATGATTAAAAAAAATTATTGATTATTAAAAAATGATTTCATTGCTATATTGAAGATTTAGATGGAATCCTATTACCATCAAGAAATCTGACAAATATTTTCGTGGTTTTCCTTTGCGTGTAACACAAAATGTGATTATTTTCATTTAATTTTAATTAAAAAATTTTTTTTTTAAACTTTCATAAATATGATTGTACTCCGACATTTAAATTACTACCAATAAAAGCAATCATTTCATGAAAAACATTTTCAAGGTTTTTCTTAGCGTGTAACGCAAAATTTGATAATTTTAATTTCAATTTAATCTTAACTAAAGTGAATTATTTTTATAACTTTCATAAATATGGTTTTACTCCGATACTTACGTAGCTAATTTCTTTGATTTTTGAATTGAGTTAAAAATAACAAAAATATAAAGAGCATCTCGTTATATTCACAAAGATGAAATGCTAAAAAAATTATTCATTATATAAAAAAAAATACATTGAGATTACTGAGCATTTAGGTGGAATACTTTAAACGTCAAACAATCTGAAAGATATTTTCCTGGTTCCCCTTTACATGTAATGCAAAATATGATGGTTATCTAAAAAAAAACATTTATACCACTACAAAAATCAAGAGTAAATGCTTTATTATAAAACTGATACTCCAAGATTTTGGAATTATAAAGAACTTGCCTCTATGTTTTGATTCAATAAACTGATTTCTATTCTGCTTCCCTTCCTACAAATCTTTGTTTCCGATTAAATGAATTTCAGATTATTTTAATCCTTCATCTCTTATTAACCTCGCTATATCATGTTTTTGATCAGAGTTAAACAGCATGTTTGTTATTTCTCTCCTAAATATTAATTTGATCCCTACCAATATTTTTTATTCTAGGATTCGTTAAATATATATTAGTGGCCAGAATTAGGGAGCTATCGAATTATCTTCTTCAAAATTGGTAATTATTTAATTAAAATTTGATTTCTTTGCGTGTCATTAGATCTGTTTCAACCATATTCGTGTCACGTATCAATGACATCGGATAAAAATCTAAATGTCAATGCACATATTAACTGAGGTAAAGGGATTAACTGAATGCTTAATAAAATAAAAGCTTCCTTTGATATTTTTTTAAATTGGTGGTTAAATCGTCCAATAATTATAATTTAAAAATCGCTGCAAGAAAGGTTTGCAAGGGTATATTTTTTTCAGACACATGCGAGTTAATTTAAATCAAATAAGTCTACTCACTTTTTCTTTCTAGAGGATTCCAACGAATAAAAGAGTATACATACACATCAAGTTTTAATATAAATTTTCGTTTATCTTACCCAATTTTAGCTTCAGCAAAACTTAGAGCTGATTAACTGAATTTTTTTAATAGTTCTAATATTAAGTCTATTTTTTATCATTTTCAAAATCAAATTGCACATCCTTTTTTTATTACATACCAAATTAATATCAAGATTTTCTATTACATCGAAAACGGCAGTTATTGAAATTTTAGCTATTTCTTTCATACCTGTCAAAGTAGCAGCAAAACGTGGTGATTCCGTAACTGATATTTTAAAATTATTGTTTCTCTTCCGATGACTAAAAATAATATTATAAATTGTCTAATCAGATCATTTATAATTGGCTTTGAAGCTCACGTCATTATTTTTTAATCTCTTGTATCAGTTCTAAATCTTTTAGCATATCTGCTTCCAGTCTAATTGTTTGACATCTGCCAACTCATTTGTGACAAGAAATGACTCCCCATATTTTTTACCTTGATTTAGCCACCACTTTTGGTTAGGTGCATAGTTTTATTTCTGGGGGATTTGAACTGGTGTTGTTTTCAAAGACTCTGCGACGTTTTATATTGTAGCTGGGTTTTTTTTAAATTTATTTTTTAGTTTTTTATTTCTAGCAGCAGCACTGGATGTGTACATCAGTCGCTGGAGTGTAAAAACACTCCGAACAGATGCATAAGGAATAACAACAAATAAAAAAAAATTAAAATATTCGAATAACAATAGAATATCAACACTAGAAATAAAAACAGAAAATCAGTCAGTTAGCAGTCCCCGCAACTGTTGCCTATATTATAGTCTGTTGTCCATATTTTATTAACTAAATTTTCCTTGTACAGCCTCATTCCTGAGGCCAGCCTTATTAAGTAGAAGTTTGGGATATTCAGGGGTGATTGTGAGCACAAGTCAAAATTCCGGAAAATTTCTTGAGTTAAAAAAAAAATGTTTAAATTGAAAAAAATTTAAGCAAGGTTTTTATACTTTTTCTCAATACACTTAGTTTACTTAAAATATTTTTAAAATTTTACACATACCTATGATGACCTGGAGACAGGGTCGTAACTAAGCCGGGGCACCGCCCTGGGGCCCCGACGGTCAAGGGGGCCCCATATGAAGAGACCACCACATCATGTTTTTTCAAAATACAATACTCTAATTATATATATATAGGGAAGAAATTGTGTTAAGATAGAGATGCTGAAAATTTTCTTTTTTGTAATTACTTACCTACTATAACAGGAAAGGGTAAAAAACGGTATAACAGCTTTTCGCGAATTATATTTCCCTTTCTCATAAGAACAAACACGCTTTGCAGAGAAGGGGAAAGGCCACAGCTGCATGTAGTTGATTGTTAACACTTTCTGTACATTCCACTTCTGGTTTACATTGTTTCCTCTACTATCTAGCGTCAGACCCAGTGGCGTGCCAACCAGGAGGAGGCAGAGGGCTCCTCTAAAATTTAAGTGATGGGGCAAACGATGCGTTTCGCCCCTCCTGAAATTTAGACACTCACAAAAATAAAGTAAAATCGGTAATTTAAAAAAAANTAAGAGGTGTGTAAAAACTTAAGTACGGCATTTTAAATACAATAGGTTGATGTTGTTGTTCGTCAAATATAATAAAGAGAAAACATTTTACTAATGAATTTAATAAAAAAATTATTCTGTTTTGGTTATATTCTTCAATTTTTATTGCTAACTAAACATAACTAATTCATTTAGAGGAAAAACTTTTTGAATCTTGCATAATTTTTAGAAAACCACCGATGCACACATAAACCCTATTTCTTATAATCATAGTCATCTGTATTTCATAAAACAAATGGAATACAAGGTTGAATTTCCAGTCAGAATGAGAGGGGGGAAAAGTACATACATACGAGAGGCAAGCTTGTAAATTATAAAATCTATGAAAACTCATAACTTTCTATTGCTTCACGTAATTCACTACCAGTGTATAGCAAGAAATACCTATATTAGGCATACGTTAATTCTAATTAGCATCTAAATAATACATTCTATTTTTTTTTGTAAATGTTTATTACTGTTGACAAATGAAATATTTTTTTTTTAAAAAGTATGTTTTAGTCAAAAAATTAAAAAAAAATAGACAATAGATTAGAATTAATAAATGGTAGTTAAAGACAATCATTATTTTTTAAAAGTATTTATAGCTTTTCAATAGCATGTCACAAAACAGTACCTCCAAGAAAAAGTTTTCCCGAGGAAGGGTGTTCAAAATATAAAAATTTCAGGGACGTGCCCACTTTTTTTTGTTGGCTGATTTATACCTTGCCCACACTGGGCCCGAAAAACTTCAGGTATAAAAATAAAAAAAGCAGTAAAACGCCCAAATCACTGTTAAAAAAATACATCACGACTTAAAAATTATATTTAATAAGGTTTTCCTTTTTTTTTGTGGACAAATTTGTAAAAAATGCCCACACTAGTCCTCTCTACTCTATTACTTTTCTTGGTAGCTTAGGACTTTAGGATAAGTTTGCTGTCCGAAATACTGTCGAATTGTCCGACAGTTTGGTCTATCTATGTATAATAATATTGCTTAAAAAAAAGAATAATAGATCAGTCGGATCACGAGCAAGGACTGCTGTACCCTATAATTATAAAGATGTTTCTGCAATTGCTTAATATAAGCTAAGTAAGGAAAAATTCATGCTGAAGAATGATACAAATGAAAAAAAAATTTCACTTTTAATTAATTTTTCAATCAATTTTTTTTTTTTTACCTTCAAGTTTTTTTTCATGTTTAATATTGATAAATAGATACCTCTCTTTCAAATGTTACAATAAACAAATGGCTAGAGATACATGATCAAATTTCTCCTTAAGCACTTCCCTCTTTGTAGTATCTTTCCTTATCTATCATGATTAACCCAGTTTTCTTCCAATTAAGATTATTGTTTTGAAATGACTGGATCAGCCACTCTAAGGATCTCTAGTCAACAATTCTATTTCTGCCATCTCACTATTACCTGCAAATTTATCAAGTTTTTCTTCAACATTTTATTACAGAATTTAGAGAGAAAATATGTTAATTTATTACATCCTTCTAATTACGTGCAAATGCTTGCTTCAATCTGCAAATTTTTATGTGGTCATCAAAAAAGAAAAAACTAAAATTTAATTATTTCTGCATAAAACATCAGAAATTATTATCTCTGATATTTTTTTATTTATTGTTAAGTGTCTCCCTCTCATTTTCAGGGTAAGATATGGACAAAAGTTATTTTTGAAACATCTTGTAGCATCAAAGAAATTTTAATAAGATAACATTACGTTATTTTAAAGAAAGATGTAAATCTTTTTCTTACCAAAACTTTAAAGAATAACAATTAATCACAAATTAACTTTTTTTAGAAGCAAAAACATTTCGTATACTTTTGTTATTCATTAAAAATTTTCTGGTATAACAATTTTTAAATGAAAACTAGTACATCACTTACTTGTACGAATGACACTGAGGAAGAAAATTTAAATCACTTATTCAAGCATCAAAGATACATGCATCTTAAGTATTTGCTATCGTCTCTTAATTGTAAGATTTATTTTTCTCGTTTTAGTTTTGTGTCTGTTAGATTTGCGTCGGAAATAGCTCAAAATTTCGATTGATAAATTTAAGTTAGATAAAAAGAAAAGAAAATTTATAGACAAAAATTTTTTTTCGCCACTCTCATAATTAACTTCAATCACCATCGAAAATTCCTCTATGTTTTCCGAAATTTAGGCTCTTGATTGATGTCTGACAAAACTAATATTATTTTCTTCTTTTCAGTCTACCTGAAAAATGTTTTTAAATAAAAACTATTTGTTATTATATATAGAATTAAGGCAATTTTAGTGAATTGATTCAAGGAAATCAATGTTCAAGTTGTAGAATGATCTATATAAAAAAGCAAAGTTATAGCATTACTTTTTTATTTGCACATGTTCGTCGTATGGGGTCTAACAAAAAAATAAATAGCATAAATCGTTTTTAATCACCAATACTCAATCACGCACAAAATGGAAATGCAGATGTTAACGCAGAGTTAAAATAAAGTTAGTAATTACCAATATATGTATATTTTTTTATTCACTGCTTTTCTTGTTTATTTTACTTTGTTAGATTAAAACACTTTCTTAGAACTTTAAGTCATCAAAATAAAGCTAACTATACCTAAAATTATTTAGCACCGATAATTATACTATTGTCCTCGACCAACTCAAGTTTACAAAACAATTAGCTACACAAGTTCCTCCATTAATTTTGAATTCAAAACTTAATTTTGCTTTATTATTTTAAAAGAACTTTAATTTGATTAGATGCCCTATATGATTCTTACTCAAATTTCAGAACTATATATGATTTTTCATTTTATTTTAAGTTTTACCATCTATTAATTTTCATAAACCATATCTGGGCCCTTAGAAGTGAGAACATGTATGTTTCAACCATCATGAAAATTTTACATATTTTTTGTTTTTCAAATCTATGTTTTAAGTTTTGAATTTTTTTTTCTTTTGTAGGACCTCTAGACGCATTATAAGCATTTTGAAGGAAGAAGCAGCATTTTGTTTCATACTGGTGAAATTCTTGTCCTTCGTACTGGGTAAAAAGGAAATAAATAAAACTGTACCGAAGAACACTACGAAATCAAGCACAAAATTGAGAGACAAAGCATATACAAATAATAAAGTTCAAATAATACAAAGTTTTTTATGATGTTGCTTGTTATTTTTTTGTTGACCTTCCCAGTGGTTTAATATTATTAGAATAAGCATAACTGTAAGCTATGCAGAATTTAAGTTAATATAAGGTAGTGGGCTCTTATATATTTAACATTTTCAATATACTAAGTGAATTTGCCTTATTTAAAAAATAAAGCATTCAAAAATATTACTTGGTCTATTAAAAAATCACAAGTTTACTACGGTCTTAAGTGTTCAACTTTGTTTTGCTGCTCAGAAGCTATAAAACATAGAAATTTCAAATTACGATAGGAGTGTAGACAAATGTACAGTGAGAACAGAGGTTTAAAAAAAATTTAACATTTTATTGATAAGTTTGAAAATTATTAAGTTTTGAACTTAGCAAAAAGTACCATGCACGCTGCAATTCAATTCAATTACATTCCAGACTAGAAATGTCAAATGCTTCGCTCATTTCTGCAACATAAGTTGAGCTTATATATGTAGATGGCTTGAATACCTCAGGAGGTAGTGTACAATATTTTATATAACCTCTATTCCAGTCATTAATTAGGCGTCTAGCACCTTCCTCAACATTGGGAATGCCACCCTTTTTAAATTTACCCATTCTTTTGGCTAACAAACACAACAATTCATGTGTCGATGTGAACTCGGGAAAGGTGTAGTGTAGTCGAAGTTGAGTGTGACCTGCTCTTTCTATGACAGCCTCAGCGGGTGTGATAACATCTTTTAATGTTTCAACTTTAACAACATTTCGCAGTGCTAATGTCGTAGCAGAGCCGTCTTTTGCAAAAACAACACCAGGAGAATCCAAGATTTTTATGTGTTTATCTAACGATACTTCCTGAACAGACTTGGTCACACCTGCCGTAGCACCCACACCGCATGATCTTGATCTCTTCAAACTGTTGATGACACTGCTTTTACCGACATTAGGAAAGCCAACAACTCCCACTTTTATTGTGGTTTGAATATTCTGGCTTCTACAATAATTTCCTAGCACTTTCATTAGAAAAGAAGCACCAACACATCTGCTTGATTGCTTTAAGCTTTCATTGATATGAATAGCGGCAACCTTAGATTGAGAGAGGTTTGTATTCTGTGATTGTGTTGAAGCTTTGAAAGCAACAGTTGGCAGTTCTTGGCGTAGATATTTTAACCAAGCTTCAAGACTTGCTCGAGGAACCAGATCGATTTTATTTAATACCAACACTAGCTTCTTTCCACTACTGATGACCATTTCTTCAATCTGTGGACACCTACTACCCAAAGGATCTCTGGCATCCAGAACTTGCAAAATAACATCAGCTGCTTCGACTACTTTTTTCAAGTCTTTGTAATATGACTTGAAGTTTTCACTATTCACTTTCTTTTCTTTTGGTTTATACTCAATAATATTACTTTCATACTCACTATCCTTCATAACAGCTTCATCGACGAGTGCTTCAAGTCCTCTATTTTCCATCTGCTGTTTAAGTCTACTAGCCTTTTGTGCTTCGCGGAGATCCTTTGCACGTTGTTTTCTCAACTCAGCTTCTTTAAGAATCTCATCTTTAAATGGAAGACTGTTTGGAACGCCAGGATCTTTAGGCTTCCATTTATTAGGATTTTTCTTCTGTTCTCGACGAAGCTTACGTTTATGGTCAGCTGCTTTTTTTATTCTCTTGTATTTTATTCGACAATGAACTTGCTTGCTTTGTTTGCGATGCATTCTAGCTGGCATTTTCGATATTTTAAAATATTAGTCAAGCCAAATGATCAATTTTCAAGATTCTTTTGAATATAAAAACTTCACTGTCTTTCTTAGGAAATCAAGTTAAAATACAAACACACGTGTTTACCATGGTGTTTACACAGGAAATGAAAAGAGATACGGTTACAAGCAATCGTTCCTCCTCATTCCTAAGACTTAAGTTTTACACTTTATTGTCTGGCATCTTCAAAATTCGATACAGAAATATCTGGCATCAAAAAGGAAGTTCGTAATTCTATCCGTCGTAAAAGTTTAATTCAGCAGAACTGAATAGATTTTGCGAACTGATATGTTTTTTATACTGTTTCAAATTTTATAGCATTTTCAGAAAAATCACGCACTATTTAAGTTTACTCAGAACATGCAGTTGATTCATATCCAATTTTTAATGTTCACTTTATTATTATTTATTTACGATTTAGAAAAGAATTTAGATCAACAAATATAGGCGATGAGCGAGCAGGTTTTTGTCCTTGTAAATTAGTGGAATTCTTTTTCAAATTCAATTATTTTTACAAACTAATTGGATTAAAATCAACATTTTCTCTTTTTTAACTAAATGATAGGAAAATTTCAAGTTTTTAATTAAATTTTTGAACTATCTATTTATAATCAGAAACAATGACACACTGCAGGTATGTCTAATGCTAATAATATTAAATTTTAAATAAAAACTAAAATAATATAATAGAAATAAGTGTTTTTTATATGAAATTTAGGTTAATATTGAAACATATTAAATGTCTTGTTCATCTTTTGTTTCTAATATTCATATGTTGTCTTGCTATAAGTGCCAAAATAGTAGAGAGTTTTGTCTTTTTAGTTATTTTCTTAAAAATGTATGAAGTCCTATTCATGTAACTTTATATGAAAATTAGCACTATGGTTTTAATTTCAACAAAGCTTTTCCTGAATACTGTATTAGTTTTAACTTTTCTATTTGATATCAGTTTTTACCAGGTTTTATTATTGCAATTTACTATTCTATCCATAAACTACTATTTACTACTTTGTGTGATTTCGTTGTTGATTTTACTGCTACGGACTTCGCGAATTTTAACTATTCCTTTTATGCGATGATGATTTACAAAATGCAAAAATAGAAACAAATAGGTCTCTTTTCTCTCAGCAAAATACATGAATATTGCCTATATTATTAGAATTTTTAAAAAAATATTACATATTCAGTTGAAAAATATATATACAGTTTTTTTTCTGCATAAACTCAGTGCTTTTGTTCCTTTAAATTAGTTACATATCTGATTGTTATTATTAAAAGTATCTTGCAAAAAGATATTAGTGCTAGAGAGTTTTGTCATAGAAACCATGAAAAAACTCTGCTACATGAATTTTTTACTGGTGAAGAACTAGTGCAATTATTCAATACACTGCAATGTGAATGAGCAATGTGAGATGGATGGAGCCTCTTAACTGTTTTCTTTATTCTGTAAATATTGACCTCGATTTTCGTTGCTATTTTAAACCAGGAAAAATATTCTAACGATTATATTAAATAACCAGCTTTGCTTCAATGTAGTGAGAAAGTGGAACATGCTTCAAAATTGGTATTTTTTTAGATTTGGAACAAAGTTGCAGCAAATATTAATATCTTGGCGATAAACTAGATTGATAGTTAGCTTTGCTACGCCTCAAAATGAAAAGATGACTGTTTTACCTGTCAACAAATTTTATATCTATATCTTTATCATCATCTTCTTGCTACTCAGGATAAATCAGGTCCATATATATCTTTGAATTATTATACACCTTTTTGTCCTTTTTTCGGAAGAATAATATGATTTTGGTTATGGACAGGATTCTGCTTAAAAGGAAAAGTTTATATTTTTATTTATTATAAAGTTACTCTTAATTGCAAAAAGTTTAATTAAAAACACTTATATAACGTGTTTAACTTTTTGAAATCTGACAATTTTTGAAAAAAATGTATCTCTTTCTGATTTCTTCCATCATTTAAAAAAAACATTTTCTGACCGATGTAGTGTCAGCAGCGTTTACTAGATCAATTTTAAGCATATAGCATAGCTTCTAAATTATTTTGCCTTTTTTTTCACAATTCTAAATTAAAAGTTATAATGTTAATTTAAAATGATAATGTTAATTTGAAATGTTATTTTGTAAAGCATTCTTTTTTTGTGCATAGCAGAAAACGCCCTAGATGTGAAGAAGATTGTTGTGAATTAATGCCTATTTCAAAGAGAATTAATGATCTCCATATCAGGTTTGTGATAATTTTCTTCAGCATATTATCAGTTTTCCATATAATTTTTTATGTTAATAATGTAAAATCTTTATATAACTTCACTTAATTTGTGAGGATTCATGTAGAATGGAATATTTTGTTAAGTTCAATTGTTTTATTATCTTGAAGTAATTGTGGTTTCTATGTTTTTTTCAAAATAGAATTTCGTACTATAAAACTGTACTGATTTTTCCTAAAAAAGTAAGTTTGATACTACTAAAAATTGTCATTATATTACCTTGTAGAACTGTTCTTTAATGTTTTGCTGTTTTATTATGGAAGATATTTATTATGTCTTATTATGGACTATAAAACTGTACCAGGGTGCGTAGCGTTTGTAAAAAGTACTTAAAGGTGCTTTTTTGGGGATTTCGTTTTTAAAAGCTTTTAAAGGTGCTTTTTTCAGCTGGCGTTTTTAAAAAGTGCTTTTTTTCCGAATAATTTTTTTCCCTTCAGTGATATCTGGTGTATCCCATGTATTTCCCGAAAAATGGGGAGTTGGCTACGTAATCATTCACGCGGACTTCATGTTGTACCCATGTTATGACTTGCGCATGCGCGCACACTTGAAACCGAAACCCGAGTGCTCCAAATCAGATAGAGAATATTTATATTATACATATTAATTTTGTTCTTGTTTATTTTATTTTACTTCTAACACTTTTTTTGCCGTAGGGGGTAAGGGTACTTTTGTTCCTTTTGTTCTGAGTTCAGGGTCAAATTGAATTCACTCGGTAATGTGGGAAAGTACTGATTGTTTCGATTTACGCCCGTTTCTTTTTGGGGGTTTTTTAACGCTAAAACTGTTCATAAAAAGTTTTTGTTTTTCAATAATATCATTGATTGAATATGAATTTTTTGAGTGCTTGAACATTTTCGTAAAGTGCTTGAAAAGTTTTTAAAAAGTGCTTATTTTTGATTCAAATATTTGGCTACGCATCCTGTGTACTGATTTTTCCTAAAAAAATAAGTTTGCTACTACTAAAAATTGTCATTATATTACCTTGTAGAACTGTTCTTTAATGTTTTGCTGTTTTATTATGGAAGATGTAAAATTGTGCATATTGTATATTTTCTAGGTGTAAAATTTTATGATCCTACAAAATATAATCTAAAAATTTTTCTTCAAAACTTGTTTTACACTATTTTTTAAAAGCAGACAAAGGAAAACTAAACATCTGCTTTAAAGTGACATTGCATTTTGTTTTTTTATTTTAAATTAATTACCAAAGTCTTGATACATATACCCCGTTGAGAAACGATATGCTTAATTCCAGTCTTATAGAAAGAGATATGTTGCTTATTGATCTATAATTCACCCATTCTTGTGCTTCATAGTCCAAGCAATGCCGGCATCAACCAATGTCTTTCTTCAAATCACCAAAGATATGGAAGTCACAATTAAAAGAACTTTCTAAGTTGTATAATATTAAAGTGTTTCCCATCCAAATTTCTGAGACTGGTTGGTTTTCCATGATCAGACCATCAATTCAAGCAATCAAATATAACTTATTGGCTCAATGTAATGGATCTGCATGGGCATCCTTTTAAGAATTTTTTCTGCCACTCATTCAGACATGTGATGATAAATTTAATATGTACCAGCACCCTCAACCACCAAGAAATAAAAGAAACCTCTTCAGGGACATAGTAAACTTATATTTCTGGGAGGGGGGCATTCCCATTTTGCCGAATCATAAATTAATAAATACGTAATTCAATAGCTTCAATAAAAAAATTTATTCTGTTGCTAATATTTTCACAATATGTTAATTTTTTCTACTAATATATTACTAAATTAGCGATTTCATACTTAATTATTCTAGTCAAGAGGTGCCGCGATTGGTCAATGGGTAAGGTACTGGACAGTTCTGAAGATCTAAAATTTGATCTGTAGAGTTGACTTGAAACCTTATGCTTGAGATATGTATCCATCTGTCTGTCAAAGTAAAACTTGTCATGCAGAATTTCATTTGTATTTTCAAATTTAATTTAATTAACAAAACTTTAATCTTCGTAACTGTGCCGAGCAGCCAATCAAATTTGCCGAGTGGGGAAATTTTTTGCGTGATCTCTCATCCACGCACCCGTGCAACTCTTTGTGTGCTTCAATTTCAAAAGTTGGATGAAGACACTTATCATTACACTCAATTTTAGAACAGGAAAGAAACAACTGTGTAGACTTGCGTGTTTTTACTATGCATTTCTCTTACCTACCAGATGGAAGTTTTGATATCTACTGACATTGTTGGAGTTTTTGGCAAGATATTTGTTTTATGGTGTATTTTCCTTTTTCATTCAACTGCCCTACTTATAAAGAGAAAAGTTTGTTAGGAATAAATCATGTGTTTAAACAATTTAATGTGACTACTTCTAGCATTTACTTCTTATTTTAGACATGCTTATAAGATTCTATCAGCCTATTAAATAATATGGTACCCCATTTAGTATCATATATTTTGTTTAATTCTTTGTCATTAAGTAAATACCTCTTCTTTAAAATTTTTCCTTTTGTGTGGACACTTGTCATATCAGCAGCATCATCATCATCAGCATTGGCACCTTTGTGAGTCTGGGCCTACCTCAGAAGCTTTTCCCATTCTGCCCTTCTCCCTCTCAAAATTATATCTTTTTCTACAGTTGTTTGCTATCGCGGATAGCGCCAAAGATGGTTCGTAGAACCTGCCTTTTGAAGGTTGCTAATAACTTCTCTTCCCTTTTTGTTAAAGTCCATGTCTCTGAAGCATAAGTCAAAACTGACTTGATTAATACCTTATAAAGTAAAATCTCCTTCTTTCTTTTTATTAAGTGAGATTTCAATAATGATCTTAAACCATAGAAGCAGCGATTGGCTGCAATTATTCTTTTTCTGATTTCAAGATAAATGTCAATTTGATAGTTTAACTTGTCATGTCGGCAATTCTCAAATGCTTACTTCTTGTGTGACTGTCAAAAACAAAGAGACGTTTGAACAATTCATGATGTGATAAAAAGTTTTATGTAATTTTTTTCAAATTTGATAGTAAATTTGATGATATTCTAATTGCGTATAGTAATATGCTTTATTTATATTTTGCTTAGGAGTGGATTAACAGATCCAAGTGCACCAATAAATACTGTAAGTATTATAAACATCTTAAGATTTTGATTAATGAAGTAATTTGTTTTTCATTTATACATGGTTGGTTTTCTTTATATCTGTAATACCTAAGATGAGATTATTAAATAAGTTATACTATCAAATTTTTGGTATCATTTAAGTTAAAACATTAGCTACTTCTAACAAACCACTTTTAGGATAAATTTAGATGGTATGAATTGCAATATTTTTCTTTATCAATAACACCTCTAATTACTTAGGAGCATTTGCATTTAACTATTAAATTGATACTAATTTAATTGAAAAATTAGGAGGTGATAGTGATGATCATAAAAAATTTTTTCATTGATATAACATCCCATATTTTATAAAAATTTATGATTCAATAAATATATTCTAAAAGATATAATTTTATTATATATCGGCTTTCATAATTTCATTGTTATATGCAGTGCATAAAATAAAAATGGAATACCTAAATTACTTTTGATCTGTTTTACAAGGCTTTTATAACTTTGCGTAGTTCTAAGATTGAAATAATAATTTTTAATCAACATGCATCTTTGTTCTGTGACTAAACAATAGCTTTCTATCATTCTTTATTTTCAGCTTTTGCATTTGGTTTAAAAAATTGTAAATTTACATTATTTACTGTGATGGGAGACTATTTGTAAAATGTATTCTACTGATTGAGTCTTATCTATTCTATATTAATTGTATCAAAATTATTAGACTCTTGAGTAATTTTATGAAGGAAAAAGAAAGAAGGTTTAAATTATTAAATTTTCCAATCAGAAGATTTAATATGGTTGAATTGTGAAGCGAATTTATTTTGATGAAATGATCTGAAAAAAAAGTACTTTGCTTCATCTAAAAATGTAAAGTCTCCAGAAAAGGGAATAAATAGTCGTAAATTTAAAAAAAATTGAATTACGTTAGCAAAATGATCAATTGTGCTAGTATATGCTTTTCAGCTTTGTGCATAATTTCCTAGTGTTGATTTGTACCGATTTATTGGTTATTAACATATTCACCCCGTACAAAAAAATGGGTATTCAGCTAGTTTTTAATAAATGTTTCAGCCAATGCCTCTAAGTCACGGTGAACAAATGCAATTAAAAAATGTTCAATTTTGCGATTTTTGAAGAGTGAGGCCTCTAGGATATTGTAATTGGTAAAAATCTGATTTTAATAGTTTTGCCAGGTGGAGTAGCCCTTAAACTTTTATGTTTTACCATACGTCTGGAATTATTTGAGCTGATCAAGAGATTTATAAAACACGTTTATCTAAAGATAATTCTGTACAAAAAGAAAAAAGATATATAATTATTTGTTTAATAAGTACTGAAAAATTTTGAATTTCAAAGTCTGCAAGTGTTCATTGAATTTAAAATTTTTAATTTCTGTCTTTTATTTGTGAATTTTTTGCATAAGTGATTTACTTCATGTCCTAAGAAAGCATAAGGAGTTATGTTTTGAAGAAAAAGGTATCAACTTCACTTTGAAGAGAAAAAAAAAATTAAGCTTACTCCTTTAAGCTCAATGGGTTTAGTTGTTCTAAAAAACTGAAAAATCGATTTTAGTCAGAAATTTGGTTTGAAGTTACATTTTACATGGTTATTGTCTACCTTTACGTTACACTAAGTGCCTTCTTGACTCTAAAACTCTCCAAATTTAGTGACATATATCTTATTTTATTGTGTTTATAGATGTAGTTATCTGTTCTATTTTCGTTACTCTTCTTTGATATTTTATTTCCCCCCTGTAGATTCCAGAAATGCACCCAAGAGCACGAAATGTGCGGGAGATATTTAATGGAATGTATGTGCCTGAAATGCAAAGGGAAGTTGGCATGACAAGAGAAGTGAATGTGATGGGTGCTTACAGGCCTGAACTAAGTGCTTCTGAAAATCCTTATTACTATCAAGTTAATGGTGTTCTGTACGAAGCACACGCCATGCGCATGCAAAGATTATCAAAATAGATACCTCCTTGATTTATATTTATTTCTATTACTATTATAAATATCAAAAGGTGTGCTTGACTTTTTGAATGGGCAATAAATGAGTGGAAAATTTAACAGAAAGCTAGGAGAGTGTTGCCTTGTGTTCATTCATTTAACGAGATTTATCACTTAAATGTGTATCATATAAAATATAAATAAAAAAAGAAATCTTCTATTTTGTAAATATGTTTTACTTTCATTGTATAGATTTATGGCCTATTTTTTATTCTGTTCTATTATTGCTATTTATTACTCTTGAAACTTTGTTTATTTATATAACCCTTTAACACTTGAAAGACAGATGAAACCGATTTGGATCCTCTTGTTTTTTGTTGCCCTGTAATTCTAAAAATAACTTACTGAAAATCTTGAATATTTCTCTGACTTTTTATTATTTGATCCAATGTAAATGCTTATTTAATCATTCACGTGTTAGCCTTATAGAAATATATATATAGAACCTATACCTAGAATGAATGATGGGAAGGACCAGAGTGGCTCTTTAGGTATCCCATAATCCCGGGTAGCTTCGGTTATAAAGTACCCTTTGGTATATATAAGGTACCCCTGTCTTGATAAAAGCAAGGGTATTTCAAGATATCTATAATTATTATTCATAGATAAAGGCAAATTCAATTATTTAATAAACTATTGTATACATACTTGAAAAAAACAGTGTTTTGCTTGATCAAATATTTTCTTTAACCAAATCGAATAAAATACCATTAAATTTCGATGAACAAGTATATAATGAATTACCTGATTGGAAATTCGCTTCAAAACTAAACAAATGCAAAAATAAACAAATTGAAGCAAAAGAAGTTTTGAATCAGGTAATATCTTGCCATTTCAGTTTCTTGGAATTATTTATTTTAAGTCTCCAATATGTTTTTATTAAATTAATTTTGATTATATTTTATCATTTCGGATGTCTAATTTATCTTCACACTAACAATCTAGGAAGGGCCAAACTGCCCCCTTCAGTCTTTCTAGGTATACTACAATTTGAAGTTTTTCTTGTGTTATCTGTCAAATTTGAATTCTGTTTTTGGGTGCAGTCTAGTTGTCTTTCTTCCTAAAAAAAATAGCTTTGCCAGTGCTTCACAAGGTTATTTTTTTACAAACTTGCTAAAGTAACAACACAGTTAAAGGGTTAAAAAGAGTACACAAAAGAAATTTTTTTTTGTTAACTCAATTCTATATTAGTCAAGATATTACTATATATTTTTTTTAATTATTATTTTAGATCAGTTTTGCCAAGATAGTATTATCAACTGAAAGAGACAAAAATTAAAAAATAAATAGTTAACTGTAAAATAAATTCTTTTTGGATCAATCCCTTTTTTTTCTTCCTGATGTTAAATTCCTTTATTTATGTCTTAAGTAAGTTTAATAGAGAATTATAGTGCAGTTTTCAGTGTAGTATTATATTTGTAATTTTAAAACCTTTATGAAATTTCTTTTTATTATGTATTTACTATCGTAGCATGTCATTAATGCATCATAGCTATTTAATCTCTTGCTGTTATATTTCATTTTTATTGCAAGAAGATTTCATATTTATTTACCTTGTAAATAGTGACTTCATGTGTTTTTTTTTTTGTGTAATAGTTGCAATAATAAATCATTCTTTTCAAATCTAAGCAGATTTTTTTCCTTATACTAATGTCAAAGTTATATAACTCATATTATGAATTTTATCTCACTTAGAGTAGTGTGTAAATTTTTATAAAATTATACCTTATTTTTTTGTTTTATGCAACAATTTGCATAAAGGAAAACTAATGCATTTCAATGAGTTATAATTTAATCATACTGGCAAAAATTCCTACTCATTGAGTAACATAGGAAAAAAAAACTATAATACAGGTGGTAATCAATCAGCCACATTTGCAAAACAAGTATAAGACCTTGAGGACTAAACTAGTTGCTGATCATTCCACTGTCAAATCAAGTTATTTTGATTTTTATTTATCTTGGCTACTCTACTGAATTCATGTACTATAAGTTTATGTATCAGAAATGAATTATTTTGAATTTCTTTTTGTCTTTAAAAAGTTTTGAAATATACTCCAATATAACACAATCCAGAAAAACACTCAATTATGTAAAATAACTGAAATTTCAACACACAAATATATGTGTATATTTCTAAATCTACATAGACTTTTTTTTTTCCTTTAAAAGTTATGAAAATGAATAGGGAAAAATTAATATTTTTAATTACATATTCAGAAGTTGAACAGAATGATGCGAACATTTATGTAATAACAGTATTCAAGACTAGCCTTCTGTATATCCAATCCTTTAATGTTATAGAATGAATTAATCTTGCGCCAAAGTTTGCTGCCTAAAGGGTCAATTTCTCAAATGTATCACTATGATAAATGGTTGGATGGACCGGGATAGCCTGCTCGGTAGGGCGCTGGGCCCATGTCCGAGAGTTCGTGAGTTCGAACCCCGCCAATCAAACTCCCCAAGTAACCATACATAACAAATCGATACCTCTGGGGGTACCGGATTAGAGATTGATCATTCTCTGATTCAGGTCAAAATTACGATCTGTGGATGTATGAATGGGTCCGCCTTATAAACGGGTGTAACGTATGGGTGTGGTAGCAGTCTAATTCTTGGCCATAGATGGCGCCACTGAAAAACAAGAACAATCGCACTACTCTCCCTTAACAGGCATACGGGAGAGAGAGTGGTTGGATGGAAAATATATGTGGGCGTTTTGGTCAATTCCTCTAACTTCAAAAGGTGACAATTT
Organism: Parasteatoda tepidariorum; assembly: GCF_043381705.1. Classification (NCBI taxonomy): domain Eukaryota; kingdom Metazoa; phylum Arthropoda; class Arachnida; order Araneae; family Theridiidae; genus Parasteatoda; species Parasteatoda tepidariorum. The sequence continues at coordinate 46,001,099 of NC_092204.1, read as the reverse complement.
TTGAAATTAGATTTCTTAGGAACTATTCGACCGATTTCACTCAAATTTTGCCATGTCAAATTATATTCTTTGAAATGATGTAAAAAGTAGTATACCTTACAATAAATTTTTTTCCCCACTAATATTAAATAAAATAGTAAATATTTATAATTGTAAGCAAAAAAATTTTTAAATTTGTTTTAAAAAATTTCGAGATATGGTGAAATGCGCAAAAAATAAAATTAACAATGAAAAATCCTAACTTTGGACCTCTTTCCTGACCAAACTATTGAGACCCAGATTTTGGCTGTCCACTATATTTTGGCTGTCTGAAATCCGAATCCGTCGAAAAAAAGCTATGTTTATTCAGAGAAAGTACTTTTTTGTGTCTGATTTCGTAACTTAAAATATCGTCTGCACTAATTAAGCAGCATATTTGAGGTTAACCCTTCGTATCATTAAGAATGGCTCCTAGAAAGAGAAGATCTGATCATTAGATCAAAAGTTATTAAGGGTGGTCCATTTTTTTTATGTTGCGCACTGTATTTACTTATGCAACAGGGGACTTAATCTAAGAAGTGGTGTGTTGAAGTGTTTGGATGCCCTGGGGAAAAGAAGAAGTTTAATTTAAACCCTGTATTCGTGTAATTAAACCTGCTTCGGGAAGTATACTTTTATTCATCATCATACTTTTATTCATGTATATTCATCAGTATACTTTACATAATCATCAGTATACTGTTATTATATCAAATTCATTAATTTTTAAATTTCGATGGGAAACTTATCCCCCTATGAATTTGTGTGGTCACCTGTGTTGTTGTTGTTTCTAATCCCCAAGAGGTCCATCCCACTTAGACCAATTCCATAAGTCCAAAAATGTCCAGGAAGTCTAAAAACAGATGAGGTTTTGAAAAAACCTCGTCGATCTTAAAATCGATACAGTTTAGAATATGCTCGGGCGAAGCCTGAGCAGTCCTACATTTAGTGCAAAGTCCAAAAGTCTTTTGCCCCTGAACATACGAGAGACACCTCAAGTGACCACTTGCAAAGCGAGATAAACAAGTCTGCTGGCTTCTAGGTCCCTCAAAAAGCAAGGCACTTCCAGGTCGTTTTCTGAAATACCAACTATGCGGAGGAGGAACCCTCCAGAGGTCCATAAACATTTTTTTGCACTCTNATTAATTTTTAAATTTCGATGGGAAACTTATCCCCCTATGAATTTGTGTGGTCACCTGTTGACTCAAGAAAATAGAGGGGGAAAGTACCAATGTAGAGGCTTTTTTTTTAAGAAAAAAACAGTGTAGGTTAGTGTGTGGCCAAGAAGAGAGGCTGACATAGGGGAGCTGTTTTCTCTTGTGCGTTTTTTCGTTTGATAATTTCTACTCAAGTTTTATTTGTTTTCATAAACACAGAATTTATAAATTCGTTTATTTATAAGCGCAGAAGTGTAAGGCTAATTCTTAATAGTAGATGAAATTTTGAAAAAACCCCACCCATACTACCAAAAAAAAAATGGTCTTAAAAATCAATGGTAATAAGCTAAATTATTTTCTTTTGATAAATTAATCTGAATATCAAAACATTGTAACATAAAATTAATAGAAAAAAAGGGTTAAAGAAAAAAGGACCAAATCAACATTCAAATTTTTTTTTCTTATATAAAGTAAATAAAAAATTTGTATGATAAAAAAAAAATTATTATTTACAACATTACATTTTTACGCCTCCTTCCCTCCTTTCAAATGCAAAGAATATATAAATTTCAATGATCTGAAACTTAATTATTAAATTTGTTTGAAAATCATATTTTAATCTCCCTAAAATAATTTAGTTAAGACAAATTTATCTTATGTAAATCATTTTAGGAAGATTGAAATTTAATTTTTCAATCCTGTTATTTTAAGTGACTCCTATTTTTGTTGATATGGATTTGTTTAATTGATAATTCTTCTGTTTTTTATAGATAACTTTATTTCTGTTTTCACTTTTGTTTTCCTTTCATAATTCATGATTAAGTTGAATTCTGCGATATTTATCAAAAAGGTTCCTGGCGCATAACCATGTTTTTTTTTTTTTTTTTCAATTTCAACGTAAATTCAAGAGGGGAGGAAACTGCTACAAATTTGCTACAAAAAAAAAAAATAAATAAATAAAAAATAAACAAATATAAAAATACTGTGGAACCAAGATTTAGACATTCTTTGTTTTCTTGAGAAAACAAAAAAGAAAGAGAGATTGTGTATTTGTGAAAACAGCAAAATAATAATATCTTTTAGAGTGGCCATGCACAAGCTGTAGCCCGGGAGCTGGATTTGGCCCTCGAACGGTCAATGTGCGACCCCCAATTTTCTAGCAAATCAATATGAAAAACAACATAACTTGCGCAAATAAATTTATATTTTATTTTCAAATTAATTTCCATAATTTAAAAAGAGCAGCGATGGCTCAGGGGATAGAGTGTTCGCTTTCCAATGAGGTGAACCAGGTTCGAATCCCAGTCGTTACAAATTCCGCATCCGGCTTGCACTGACCACAGTGTTAACGTGAAATATCCTCAGTGGTAGACGGATCATGGGTTAGACTCCCCTTGCCGTTAGGCTAACCGTGAGAGGTTCTTGTGGTATTCCTCTCCATGTAATGCAAATGAGGGTTAGTTTCATCAAAAAGTCCGCCACGAAGGCAAATTACCTCCGATACTTAATCCAGGAGTTCTCTTGTCTTCTGGATCGGTTTCAAAACTACAAGGCTACTTAGTTGAATATTAATAGTTGTGAGCCCAAACAAATTGGGTCAGCTTTTCAATGGCGGTTATAAAATAAAATAATTTTAAAAAAAGCAACATTGAAATTATAATATTAAAATTTCAAAATGCAGTAGCCATAATTTGAGAGTCAAAAATTTAAATCTTTTGCTTTTTCCTATTTTTTAAAAAGTTTTTTCTACACTAAAATATGATCAAAGCATGTAGTTAATGATTTTGTTATCAGAGTTTATTTATTAAAGGGAAGGGTGTAAGCAAGTAATTATAATAATGATATAATTACTTTTTCACAGGTTTAAAACTTGCTTCAATAATTTTTATAAAAAAAGATTCATAAAAGCAATTGTTTTACTTCGAAATTATTATGCGTTCTACTGTTTTAGACACATTAATAGTTTTAAATAAAAAAAAAATTTTAATTAGTAATAATAAGAAAAAAGAATTGAATTTATCGTGTTCCTCGAAAACCAAATTGATTTTTTGTGTCCCTCCCTTAAGAAAGGTACACATTAAGTTATAAACGTATTCAATTGAAATAAAAGTCACATAGTCAATCTGGTCATTTTTTATCTATTGGATGCACTAGATTTTTGCAATGCAAAGAATGGTTCTCAATTGAATTAATTAAGGGGAAAAAAGAGCTATAACTATTAAAAATTTAGTAGTAAAAAAATAATAATCCTGGACAGTAATTATATTTTTTCCAGTGTTTAATATTAGTTTCATGTAATTTCTATATATAAAGAGAGAGAGAATTACAATTTCTTTTTCCTCTCTTTTTCGTTTAATGAATTAGAATTCATAAATAGGAAATGTACACGTTGGAAAACCTAACTCCAATAATTTAGTTGGTTAGAAGAAACTCAGGAAGATAGTTTTTTTTTACCTCCTAGTTTTTGTGCATAAAATTCTGAATGAGCACTTTGGTTGCTTAAAATCTAGCATTTAACAGTTTTTCTTCTTTTTTTAAAAATTTTTTTTTAAAACTTTTTTGTAAAGAATTTGAAAAGCATCACACAGTGTACACTGTTAATTAGTAACTATCTATAACTCTGTTTATACAACGTACAACTGTTACTTAGTAACTAACTACAGCTCTGATTTAACTGTAATCATAAATTTAAGACAAATAAAGTCGAACATATGAAGAAGAAAAAATTAAAATTAGTTTGAAAAATAAAAAGTCACAGACAAATCTAACTGCTAGCGAGTCAACTTTTCTGCTCTAAAAAGATGTTAATGAATTTATCACTATCCTTTTCAAAAGTTACAAAAATAAAGAAAAATTAATATACAAATATTGGATTTTCCAACTTTTAAAATGCGGACTAGTTGGATGTACCCCTAATATTCTCATTACCTCTTTTTCTAACATTTATTTATTTATTTTTAAGAGAATGTAAAAGTTTATGTTTTCAATTGAATTTTTGTTCTATTAACTTTTTTTGACAAAATCCCTGCTTGCACTTATTAATGATTCCGTAATTACTTTTTAATTAGATATAGCAAGTTCCTTTTTTTGAACATAAACTTCTATGCATTACATATTTTTGTGCAGCTGCAACTTCAAAGTGGAAGTAAAAGTTAATCAGATTTTACATTTTAAAAAAATCGTTTGTAACCTTCTTCATTTTAAAGGAATTTAAAAAACAATTTAGCACAGGGTAAAATTCGCTTAGAAATTCTTGTAGTTTTTGGTAAATACTCTTTAGTAAGTGTTAAAAGTTTATGGGGACTGAGTTTTTTTTTATTTTATTTATCTGCCTCAAAGAAAGATGAACCAAATCATATCATTCGATTAACAGAAGTTTGCAATTATTTATAATTCTGTAATTATTTTTAAATTCGATAAAACATGTTTCTTTTGAGAGTATGAACTTCATGCAATCATTACATATATTAGTGCAATTGTAACTCGTTAGTAAATTGCATATCGTTCAAAGTGGAAGTGAAAGTTGATTAGATTTTACAATAGAGTGAAAAAAAAACTAGTTTGTAACTTTCTTTGTCTTCTAAGAATGGAAACAACTAAGTAGTAGTCCGGATTAAAATTCTTTTGTGTAAATTCCTGTGGTTTGTGGTAAATGGTCTTTAGTAAATATTAAAAGCTCAAAAGGGACTGAAAATTATTTTTTTTGTCTGCGTCAAAGAAAAATAACCCACATCATATCATTCGATTATATTAGTGAAGAACAATATTATTCTTATCATTGTTATCTATTGTGTCTGTGATAGTGTTATTCTCTTTCGGCGCCAAATTATGCTTGTGCCAGTCAGATATCAAGGTCGCGAATAAATTTGGGGAAGCATAACTTATATTCTAATGAAATATTGTTTGTTTATTATCTGCCTCACCACTCTCGTAAGTATATAATAAATAACTATATTTCGTATCTCGTAAGTATATAATAAATAACTATATTTCGGTAATGTTGAATTTTTTCCCTTCTTGTAGTTATTTTTATTTACCCTTCTTTTTTTAAAAAAAAAATTATACCTTATATTGAGAAAAATTACTTTACGAAGCGATTTTATCCTTTAAATATTTGTTATTATTATTAAGCAATTTACATATTTCTGTTTTCTGAGGTAAATATTTATAGCATCAATTTACCTGCCCAATACGGAGCAAATACGAGACAAAAATTTTAACTTTCACTGTTACTTTATAACTGCCAAATCTGTGTTAAAAAATAATAATAACTTGGTTTTTATATTGTTTATTTGTGTTTAGATAAAATGAAGAACACATTGAAAGTCTTAAAAGTAAAATTTTAAAACTTAAAACCGTTGTCTTATATTAGTTCCAAGGAAAGGAGTTGATTTGTGAGACCTAGTGGTCGTGTATTAGACATTTACGGGACTAATAAGAAGCACCATTCTTTCTAAATGCTTTTAAGTACTAAACATTTAAAAGTATGTGTCACTTAATTACTGTTTTAGGTTTCGAAATTTACCTTATTTTAAGTCCACCAGATAAAATTTTACGATTTAATAAACAATATTAAATATCAATTTTAAAGTATAAGAATAACAGAAAAAAAATATTCACCGCACAAACGGTGCTAAATTGTATTTGTATAAGGTATGAACGTTTAAATAAAAAATTATTTTTTTATAATTTGAATCTAGTGCAACATAGCTATAGAAAAATAAATAAATGAAAAATCAAGAAAGTACAGTATTAAGCTTCAAAACTAAGGATAATATAAGAAAAATTCTTTTTGAATGTGAATGACATAATATGAAGCAAAACTCTAAATTTTCATTTGCCTTTTAATCTATTTAACCTGAGCCAAAATAAATAAAGAAACTAGCAGTGATTCATGCTTTTGTTTTATCTATTTCTTTATAAGCAAAAACAAATATTCAATATTCTAAGAAGCAATGAAAAATTGAAGTCGAGTAACATGATAACCATCCTTCTTTAGTAGCCTGTAATTTAACCTCTTCACTACTGAAGTATAAAGAAATATGGAAAAAAATATTTTACTGTTCCGAATTTCTCTTTTACTGCCATAAGTGATAATAAGATAAACAAAAACGACCTCATGTTTTAACGAAGTAAAATAATGTAAATATTTCAAATATTTAATTTTTTGGCCATAGATGACGCCACTAATAAACAAGAACAATCGCACCCCCTCTGCCTTAACGGCCGACGACGACAACAACAACAAATGTTAAATTGCAACTAAAGTAGGAACAAACATGCGTAATGTTATATTATGGTCTATTTAAATACAATGATGAATAGATTTAATAAGTATTTAGAAGAAAAAAAATTAAAAATACGAAATTTTTTTTTTACAATGAGATGCAATACCAATGCATTACTGATTAAAATCTCAGTTTTAAAACTATTTTAATTTTGTGAATGACCCAAAATAAATAATTATTGAAAAGAATCTTCTATTAGCTATGAAAAAATATATAATTCTTGGAGGTAAAATTTCAAAATTATGAAGAAAAAAAAACCCACAAAAAGTTAAACTTATTAAATGTATGTATGTATCTTAATATAAAACAATTAATTAAGGTACACAAAAAATATTATTAAATAGATATAAAATTGAATACTTTATAATACTATGAGATTTCTCTTGAGTACTACGTTATCATAAATTTCACCATACGTACCAAAAAATACTGTCAAGGACCTGCATGTTCTTGACAGTATTTTTTTTTTTTAACTATGTATTAAGTAAATACAAATTTAAAAGTTTCATATCACAGAACTACTAAGTCAAAAGAAAAATAAATTATTTTCAGAATAACTGAATTATATAATATTTAAATCTAGTTACATTTTCGCGCATGAGGATTTAGCGTCATTTTCCGAAAATCACTTCTGTTTATGTGAATTTCTAACCAAATAACTTACATTTTCTGCATCGATTGCCGTATCCCCAAAAAGTTTAAATCCACGAATGTTTCAGTGAAGGTAAAACTATAAACTTCCTTATAGCGTGTTTTTAGAAGCGAAGGTCCACATTTGTGAACCGAGATAAATGTAACAAAATTAAGTTTTGATAGCTCAAACAATGTCAAACAGGAGGGAGTATAGCCTTATTCGGAAATTTTAGGGGGAGAGGTCAAGTTTGGTATTATAGAATGCATCTTTTCAAAATATTTTGTTCATATTTTTAGATTTTTGTTCCTGGATTTTAGGTTTAGATTTTCTCGAGGTATTTGACCCCTTCTATACATTTTAAAAATCCTGTAAGTGAAAAAAAAAAAGAAATAGAATAAGATTATTCAAAGTAAATTTTTGTAGCCATTTTTATTTTATTTTGCATTAATAAAAATGGTATTTATCTTTAAAAAAAATGAATAAATAAAACAATAATTAAATGAATTAATTAACTGAAATACACAAATACAGCCCAATTATTTTGAGTGTCTCATTTAACCAAGATCATGGTTGACCTTATATACCATAGGAGGCGGTGCAGGAAGTGAGTTACTGCTTGTAATAATGTGTTTATTCATAAACTTTCTTAATATACAAGTCTGGCTCTCATTGGTTTTCTTTGCGTCCAGTTATGGTGCAAAATCAAGATGGCTTTAAGTTGGACACACTGTAAAAGTAACCTTTTAACATTTTATGTATACAATGCTTCAATACGAATTTGGTTAAGAAATAAAAATTGTGCTTATTTAAAAAATAATGCGTTGAAATTTTAAACTGAGGTCATTTTTCTCTATTCCCTTACAATTGCGTTGTCAAAAAGTAATTTTATATTGTCAAAATATGAATAGCAAATTTACTTTATTCTTCTTCATTTTTCTTAAAATTAATCTTTACGGATTTCATTATTTTGTTATGTTTTATTTTCTTTCTTTCACGGCTATTTAGTGTTTCGTTTTCTTTTCTGTATTTTTTATTTTATTTCCTTCTTTTACAGTCGAAACAACACTTAAACAATCCTGTATCTTAAAGGAAATGATTTTCAAGTAATATTCATCAAATTTAAAATTAATGCTAGCTTTATCTTTCTAAACTAATGCTAGCGTATCTTCTTTTTATTTGGAAAAATTATTAACCATAAACCTAACCAAAAAATATGCTGCGTTTTTTTTTTTTTTTTTTTTTTTTTTTTTTTTTTTTTTTTTTTCTTTTCTTTTTTTTTTAGCTTGCGCCTCTTATTTTACCACGGTGAATTCTATTTCAATCAATTTAAAATAAATAAATAAAATGTGTGTTCGTTATTTAAAACTATTCAGTTTCGAAGGGTTACATGCTATCTATGCACTTCTCATTAAGGTTTGATTTTCTAAGTTCGATTTTCGAAAAATTAATTGGAATTTATTCATTTTTTATTTGCATTAAATAAATTTAAAATACAGGGATTTTAGAGTCTTATGCATAAAATAAGCAAATCACAAACTCCCTCATTTTCTTATGTGCTTACGTAATATTAGAGCGGTTTCTACGGCTACTATTGAAGAAAACACGGCAGCATTCGAAAGATTTGCTCTTATATACTCCGATGCCGAAAATTGGCTTTTAATAAAAACCTATAGACTCACAAGGAAATGTCTAGTAGTGTTTAGTAGGAAATTTTTTCTCACACAAATCCATTGTTTAGCAACAGTCAAACGAATTCTGTAATAGACAAAGAAAAAAAAAAGAAAAACATTTTGTTGTTGTAGTTCATTTACGTCGCACTAGAGCTGCACAATGGGCTATTGGCGACGGTCTGGGAAACATCCCTGAGGATAATCCGAAGACATGCCATCACATTTTTGATCCTCTGCAGAGGGCATGGCACCCCAGCTTCGGTAGCCCAACGACCTGCACATGAAGTCGAGCACTTTACGGTAGAACAGTTTAACGAGGACCAATACCGAACGCCCTCGGTCCCTACGCAGGCTGATCCAAGTGGTCACCCACCCGTCAAGCATCACTGACTACGGTCAGTGATGCTTGACTTCGGTGATCTACTGGGAACCGTGTCTTAATGATCGGGACATAAAAACATTTCAACACACTTCTTAGTGGCACAACAATGGGATAGAATTCAATAGATTTGTCATCAAACAGTGAATTGTTTGACAAAATTTCCCGTAAACACTAGTGTTCCTTTTTCTTATTACGGGTTTCCACGTTGGAACCAATTTGTTGCACAATTACAGTTTATTTATATTCCAGGTGCATCTGTTAGCGGTGAGTGGAAAATCATGTCAAAAATCCGATCACTGCCATTCAAATGAGTGCTGCATGACACTAACTTCTATGGTAGGAAGTTGCAGATCTATGGGATGTGAAGGTAATGGCTTGAAATCTCAGCTCACGTTTTCAATTAGCAATCAGAAAAACTTATGAATAATTTTATCAAAACAAATCCTTTAAGAAAATTTATATCAAATTGGAAGCTTCTTCAATAAATTTTGCAGTGAATGTTTTTTATTTACTTTCGATCAATCTTAATTTCTAACTATTCTCTGCAAGCAACGATGGAGTGCAAAGGCGCTGATCTAACCTAAAAACTCCTCCCGATACAGTCTGGAACGTTTTCTGCACTGGAAACAAGAAAAAAAAAACGCTTATCTTAGCTTTTAATACTTCTCTCACTCACCTGACTTAAAACCTGTCCTAAATGCCTACCCCACACCTCGTAGCCATAAACACCGACTGCACAATTGACGAAGGGAGTTCTTTAGGTAGATAGACATTAGATGCCCCTCAAAAGAGGAGTGTAATCAGCAAAATATCCTTTTCAATTGAAAAAACGATGGAAAATTGCATATTTATGAAATTTTAAATTCATTTTTTAATGTCAATTAAAGCTGGAATTGTTCTATAGGAAAAAGTAACTATATCCAACATAATATTCTTTTTTTCTCTCAAATTTAAAGAATATTTACATTTCATAGGTGATCGATCTCTTCAACATTTTAATGTCATAAATTTACAAATTTAACTTTCTTTGTAAATAGCCGACCGGCCTGTGCAGGGGTTAGGGAACTGCCCTTGCATCAGAAAGATTCTCGGTTCGAATCCCGGGCAAGGCATGCATGTTCTTTCCTTCTGTGTACTATCTGTCCTTACTGTGAGAGAAACGTTGGCCCACCTAATATGGTGCTCCTGAAAGAGTGGCCAACAAATCTGCCCTTCAGGTGCCTGTATGACCTATGTCCTTTGTCATTATCAACAGCGGGAAAAAAAATTTTTTTTGTAAATTATATCAAGTCATAAATAATACAATTAATAACAAATTTAAAATTTTAGTATTATTCGTTTTTGTCGATTTGATGGGCCCCTATGCTTCCTCCCTGCACGCCACTTACTGGCAATGACATATTTGTTTAATAGTAATTGTTGTAGTAAAAATAAATATTTCAGGATGTTCATGCCAACCCGAGAACGCTAAATCTCACATAGGAGATATGTATTTGATGTCTTGTCCTTGCTTGGAAGGTCTTGAATGTGTATCGCAGGTATTACACAAAGAAGGAAGTGATGAGGTAATTATATTATTATGGTCCTAAGCGAAAGTTATAAATTTAGGTCTAATTATTTTTAGTTGCTATTTATATGCATCATAATTTTCTGACAAGTATAAAAGTTCAACTCAAATCTTGATCTCCAAATCAAAGTGAAGCATTGTAGTTGTACTATTTTCATTATGAATTAATCTAGCCATGAAGTGGAAGGGGTACGCACGACAACTAGATACCTGCAAGTGACGTCATCGTAGGTAAATCAGGTTTAACAGTTGGCATCACTTGCAAGTATCCAATTATATCTGATTTAAATCTCATGGTTAGGCATAATCACTTCACTTTTCGAGTTGCAAGTACCCAGTTGTAGAAATAACAAAACTTACGACATCAAAGTTGAAGTAAAAGTGGCTATTACTGTCGTGGGCTTCATCCTTCGACCATCCAATAAAATGATTTACCAGCGTATTATAACTGATTGCTTGTTTTGTAAATTTTCATCAAATTCCATTTTCTTCTTAATATTTTTTTTTATCATAAACATGCGAAACTAGAGCTCCTAACATCTAACCAAAGTTATATAGTGGAACTCTAATTTTAGCTAATTAACAGTAGGACAGCCTATTTAACATCTTTTCCTTTTCGCCGAACACTAAATTACTTATTAAGACCAAACTTATCTAATTTAGGCTTTTTTTTTTAAACGTTAAGATTCTATGAAGACATTTAAATCATGATGCATCGATCACGGTCGGTACACGAGGAAGCAGGGCCTGATTATCGCCTAGGCCCAATAGGCATGGGCCTAGGGCCCACGGTTTCTGAGGGGCCTCAAAAATTAGTAAAAAGTATAATGAAAGATGGGCTAGTTTTGGGTTGGTTTAAGTACTAAATAAAAAATAATCACAGCTTACAATAAAAAATAATTCAGTTAAATAGTCAGACTTTTGGCAAAAATCACTGATTTTAATTGTTTGTGTCACCCAACTACTTTTATTTTGACATAACATCGTTTTATTGCTTTATATTTTACTTTAATTTATAGATACATAAACTTTATCTTAGAAAAATAATATTTAATTGTCTGCTTTCAAAATGTCTTAGAATTAGTCTCTTGAATCATGCAGTTCAATAGATTCTTTTTAACTGCTAGGACTACTCTTCAGTAATTTAATTTCAAAATATTTTGTAAGGGGCCCGGAAAATGTGGTGGGCATTGGGTCTCAATTTGTCTTGATCGGTTCCTGCGAGGAAGTAAAATCAAGATGTGCTGTGTAATCGGATGCCTGCAAGTAACGTCATCGTAGGTAAATTGTGGCATTTGTCGATTCAGAAGAAAATCAGGTTCGACGCACACGCTACTTAAATATGATTTGAATCACATGGTTAGGCATAACCACTCCACTTCTTCTCGAATTACAAGAATCCAATTCAGCACAGCTGTTACAAACTTGAAAGATAGGTAGGGTCAACTAAAGGGATTGAAAATTGCATACCAACCCATGGCACCAAAAATCCTTGCCCGCAGCTTGCAGAGCTTCCCTATTAATTATGGACCACCTTAATTATGGCTCCATAATTATGAACTCTCTGTCCATGTGCTTTTATACCAGTTCTTTTATAAATCTGAATTATCTTAATTTAATGTGATTTTATGTCTACTGTCTGAAAATACATTCAAGAAGCCAAACAGTTGCCCTATATTAGCGTATTGGATTGGCAACTAACTTGCAGAGCACCCCGATTTGGTTGTCAAAACAGCTATTTATGAGCCTAATTCTTAGAATGTTCAGTTCCAATTCTTAGAATAATTCTCCCAATTCTTAATTCCCTTGTATAGATAGATAGATATGCACGTTTAGAATTCTTTCCAAAAATGTAAGGAAAAAATACTCTTACAGGGATAGCGAAATAATATTTAAGAGCAAAGGAAGAAACAAAAACGGTATCGAAATTTTAGAATTTCTTGTTAGAAAAACGAGTAGAAAAAACATCGAAACCAGTGAGATTTCGAGAAGAAACCTAGAGGTGTTTCTAAAAATTATTTTTCAACTCTTTTCAATTTCCTCGAGAAATAAAGCTAGGTTTTGAGCTTTCAGTGCCGCCTTCTTCACTAGTGGTTCATTTTGACATCTTTGTTTTTTTTTCTCGCTTAAATATTAATTTTCGCCCCTTATTATTTCAATATTGACATGGGTGCAAAGAATAGACATTAGAGGCTTCTCTTAAATACACAAGTCAAACAGCCAACTTAAAATTATCAATTAAGATGCTCCTAAAAAGTGGAAATATTATTATGTATTGTTTATTTCATTGTTTAAATATTTGCATCACTCTCTTCAGACTGAATACATCAATTCAACTTGTCAGAAGCATGAAGACATCAAAATTCCAATTAAAGCTCAAGAAAGGCCGAAGATACTACGTGCTCTGACGAATGGATCTTTTTTAAAATATGGATAGCAACTATTTATATCTTGTGATTCGATTGTAATTTTACTGGCTGTGTTAATTGTATATATATTCTTAGATTTTAACCTTCTCATTAATTGTAAAATTATTGTTCACTAGATTTATAAAATTTGTTTTAAATACGTATCTATTTTTTAATATCAAGAGCAGGGACTGATCAAGACAAATTCAGGCCCAAAGTCCACCAAATTTTCCGGGCCCCTTACAAAATATTTTGAAATTAAATTACTAAAGAGTAGTCCTAACAATGGAAAAGAATCTATTGAACTGCATGATTCAAGAGAAACATTCTAAGAAAGTTTGAAAGCAGACAATTGAAGATTATTTTTCTGGGATACAGTTTACGTATCTATAAATTAGAGCAAAATATAAAACAACAAAATAATGTTATGTCAAAATAAAAGTAGTTTTGTGGCCACAAACAATTGAAATCATTGATTTTTGCTAAAAACCGCTGATTAGCGGGATTATTTTTTTATTTAATACTTATACCAACACAAAGCTAGCCCACCTTTCATTAACTTTTTACTAATTTTTGAGGCCCTCAGAAATTGTGGGCCCATGGCCCATGCGTATTTGGCCTAGGCGATAATCAGGGCCTCATCAAGAGGAAAGAACAGCAACGCGCATAATTTTTTTTTATCATACAAGACCTCTGTTTCCATCTTTTTTTGTCCGGGGTTGCCCAGAGACTTAGATCGCAGGTTTATGGCTTTTATGTTACAAGTGCTTTAAAGCGAATAGCCGACAGGTTCAAGAAATCCATTATTTTTGACGGAATTGTTTTGCAATTTAATGGCATTAAAGTCCACTACAAAAAAAAATTCTATTTCAAACTACTGGCCCATGAATATGATTTTATTAAAAATACCTCTCTCAGAATGAAGCAAAAACAACAAGAGTAAAGCTCAAAAAGAAATGGACATACTATAATTTCGATTCTAAAAATAAGAACACAAATTCATCATTGTTTAAATAGATACTGAGGAAGGTTCTGGTTTGTAGTAGCAGTACTTTATTTACGTCGCACCAGAGCTACAACATGGACTGTTGGCGGCGGTCTGGGAAACATCCCTGAGGATGATTTGATGGCTCCTCAACTTTGTTAGCCCGACAGGCTTTACGTGAAGTTGAGCACTTTAAGATAGAACAGGTTAACGAGGACCGATGCCGCACACATTCGGTTCCTTCACAATCTGATCAAAGTGGTCATCCACTCCCTTCTTGATCGTTGCCAGTCCAGTGATACTTGACTCCGGTAATGTACTGGTGTAATGGAGGTTTTATTTATAAAACCTAAACTTTAGTATGTCCATTTCTGAGCGTTTATTTCTGCATTATTCACGTTGTTATTAACTCTACATAGCTACATACCTCAACCTCTTTTGGATATCTCTTTTAGGGTTTGAGGACAATCTCATCGCAAAAAAAAAGCATTCATTTAAATCATTTTTGCGAATGCTGATAGTCGAAAATAGTTTCCTAATTTCTTTCATTTACTCAAACGATAAGAGTTTCTCAGGTAAAGGATACAGAGAATACACTTAGGCAGAATGCAATCATAATTAACTTCATTATAAATGTCTACAAGCAATAATAATTAACGATTGTAAATTTATTAATGATTAAAAGCAATCACAATTTAAGATCTCAATTAAAACTACAACCGGATATGAACAACGATACAAGTATAATATTGATTTATGATTACATAAAATTGCGATTACAACTAAGATTGATTACAATTGCAATTTTATGACAAAATAATCATTTAATGTTATCTTGATTACAAAGTAATTGATTACTGTAATCAATTACATTTTTCCCAATTCTAGGGACAAGTTCCCTATTCTCCTTGCTCTGTATTCAGAAGGAAATCGATCTTTTGATCGATATTAATGTTTAATGATAATTAATATTATAAAATTATGAGTTTTGAACTTAATACTTATGAATATCAACATTCTTATTTAGTTGGATAGAGGGGAAATAATATGGATAGTTAAAATAAGTCTGTTTTTATTAGTCAAAATGTCTTTGTAAATTTTAGCTGATTTACTAAACTGCACTTTCATATTCAGGTAAATGATAACCCATACTAGATTGTTAAAAGTAAATTATAATATAAGGTTTTTATCTTAAAAAATTTAATTTTATTTGTGTTTGACTCTTTAACTCTGGACTATTTTTATTCATTGTTTAAATGTGAGATGAATTATGTGGGATTAAATATTTTATCACATATTTTAAGATTCACTTTTGATTTACATTTTTTTAAATTTAATCTATTATAAGTTTGAATGAGCAATTATCTCCTGAGAGGCAGATTTTAGTTGCTTTGGACGCTAGGCTGTGGGGATATCCACATTAAGTTCTCTTTAATAAAAATGGAGGTTAGTATAAAAAAAAAAAGCATTTATTTATTCAAAAAGTTAAACTTGGTGAAGTAATAAATTTATTTACTAATTTTTTCCACGTTTTATGAGAATGTTATTAAATTTTGCAGAGTAAAAAATTTAGGAAAAATTAATGCTTTAACAAATTTTAATTTTAGTTTAATTTTATAAAAAATTTAATTTTTCTTAAATTAGTTCCATTTTGTTTTTACTAGCTTTATTGTAACAAAAAGTTAAATAACCGATTTTATTATTTACAAACCCCATACCGCAGGCCCACTGTAGACAAAAACATCATTTTTTTAATAAAAACTTTAAAAAGTATAAACATTTGTCATCCTTAGGGATATCTGAAAAAGTATCCTTCATTACCGTTTAACTTCGCTGCTCGAATTTACATCTTCCTCCATTCATAGGAAGCAAATCCACGACGTTTTGCAGTTGCGTCGCAGCCACATTAAGCATTCTTGTTGAGTATTTGATTTAACCAAATGTTGGCTTATAGGCTGTTCCAACATGTCTCACAGATTCCTTATGAGATTCAACTCAAATTATGTGATTTTACAAACCAATCGAGATGTAATAGCGTTAGTGATTGTTCATAGATCCAATCACATAATAGAGAATTAGCAAAGCGTCTGTATTATGTTATCCGTAATTTTAACCTTATTTTCTAATTGTTTGCAATTTGCTGGAAAATATTCGCGCATGCGCTTTGAACTCAGATCTCTCTACTCTTCTTTTTCTCTGCCACTAAATCTCTTTACTCTTCCAGCCATAAGAGCTTTGTTGCTGTCCTCTTGAAGGAAAGGGGTATTGACACCACACACCAACAGCATACTCAAATCATGAGGATGTTGACTGAAAGGTTACACCTGATGATCAATAATATTAAAATAAACCTGCTGGTTTTGGTCAACTTAGCGGGCCAAATTCCTCATAAGAAAAATACCAAAAAATAATCATAAGCGAAACAAAATTAAACTATGCTTTTCGAAGTTTTTCTGAGGGTGACTAATTTTATATCCGGTGAGCTTATCATATCCAATTAACGAGAAGCTAACAAAAAAAAAAAAAAAAANATCGTTAAAACGAACGCATACTTTACCGCTGGCATAAAATAAAAAATATCTTAAAACTGATTAAACCCTAAGCATAAGGCGAAAGTAACTTAGATAAAGCTTGCAAGAGTTAAACGAAAGAGAGATAAAAAAGAAAACCCTTCAGTACATCTAAGAAATGTTTCCGTTCAACATATTAATAAATACATACATTTCTGATATAAATATCTTATCTTATGTCTAAAGTTTCGTTTTGCGAAAAAGGTGCGGCAAATAGAACTAACATTTTACAAGAAAGCAGCATCTTACCAGAAGTATAGATTAAATTATATGTTGTTGTTTTGTATACGAGCGTCGATTTTAAAAGAAAAAACGAGATAAAATGTAACTATCTTAGCCATTAAGTAATAGAAAGAAGAAATTTGTTTTTAAAAATGTTCTAAAATCAAAGATATATATATTAAAAAAAAAATGGTGAGAAGAAAATGTCTGAAGTAAGCTAGCGTTTTTTAGCGGTGAGTACTTTATTTACCAAAGTGGCATGTTTTTAAATCAGAAAAGAATCATTGTTGTTTGCTAAAGGAAATAATATTTCTGAAAAAATATATCTCCATGCATATTTTGAAGCTGATAACTTTTTGTTAGATAATGCATGAAATTATTTAAAATTATTAAGTGCCAATATCAAATGCAGTGCTAATATAATTACACCAGTCTAAAAATAATCTCCTCCCTTTTGGCTGCTATTTTTTGTATATAAAATAAAGTCTCTGATTTAGAAATAGAAATTAAATCATATGTAATAATGACAAAACTTGAAAACATATTCATTTAAATATCTTAGTACAGATGATTTATTGTCAAATTGTATGTATTTGTGCCCTTTCTGTTACTAAAAAATAACGAATTCGAAAGTTCGCTGCAATATGGAAGGATTAATTTCTAGAATTCTGTTAACTGTAATAGTTCTTCTATTTATTTCAAGTACTAGCCAATCTCACTTATGCCTCACAGAACCAAGATGTTATTGTTATACTTACAAAACTGGCATTACAATAATATGCAAGTATGTTGGTGACGTTCAACCAATAAACAACGTGTTAAAGAATTATCCTCGTGTTCACACTTTAAGCCTATCTGGACAATACTTGAAATATCTCAAGAGCAAGAGCTTTGCAAACCAGTCCATTGATATCTTGGAAATATCAGGTCCTCTAGGAAATATAGCTGATGATGCTTTAGCTTTCATCAAAAATTTAGAAATCGTTAGTTTGAATGGTACAATGTTCTCGACCATTCCAAAAGGAGCAGCTTTGTCCGATTTCAGAGTTTTAGAAATGAGTAATGGCGTCTTAGAAGGCATCCATGATGAGTTGCATGCTATGACGACAACTGCTGATTTTATGTTCAGTAATAACAACATAAGTTACATTGCAGCAGATGCTTTCGCGAATGCATTCGCGATGACAAATCTGGATTTGTCGCACAATTCCTTGGAAATTCTGAACGTCTCAGTATTCCGGCAAGCATTCAACCTAAAAAGATTGAATCTAGCCTACAATCGGCTTCTGACTGTGGATAGAATACTTAACAACTTAAATCTAGAGGTAAGGCAATTTCAAATCTCATTCATAAGCTGTTTAATTGTAAGACTGTACTGGGTGATTCGAAATTCTTCTGACCAATTTCAAAAGGTCGGAACTCAGAGGGGTGTGCAAGGAGGGGAAAATATTAAATATGCTTTTTATAATATTAACATAATTTTATAAACTGAAAATCAACACCTACTCTACCAGCCATTTTCTCTCGAAATGCATGCTACGATCGAAATTTTGGAGTAATTGAATATATGAATCGAAAATTTTTGGATAATACAGTTCAACTGCAACCTTAATATTGTGATAAATGGAACCATATTACCGCATTTCTTAAACATGATCATACGATATTATCATTCAATTTTAACGGATATATGATTCAATTCAACACCTTATTAAATTTTCAGTAAATTTGAACTATATTATTTTTCAAGGCATATAGCAAAATTATAGGACTAACCAGTGATAGTTATAACATTTTTAACAGTGGCAGTTCTTAAAACATCTGGCCAATTTTTCAAAAATCGAAAATTTTAAGCGATTAAAAAAAATTGATATTAATGATACCAGGCATTGTCTCTTGAAGCCTTTCTCGAAATATGGCAAGCATTACAAGATTCTCTCCTAAAATGAAGAAAAATTTTAAGAAAACAAGCATAAAATAAAGTAGTTTCAGAATATTATAAAATATTCATAACAATTCCATATTAATTTAAAATAATAATAAGAGAAATGCACATGGGGTTTCATTTTCGACGAAAATATATTATTAGTAGCGATCAAGTGGCAACTGGTAGACAATTTTAGTCGCCAAGATATTTAGTCCTCTAAGACCGATGGCGACCGCTAATTTTGCCCTGTAATTCAAGGTACCGACATGATGGTTCAACTGATTTTTTCTGAGTGTGAATTAGTTAGTTTGTTCTCAATGTAACAAAAACTAACCTATTCATGTTTACTTAAAGAAGATCAATTCCCAAAGAGAAACATATGTCAGATTAAATACTCGAGATTTGTTTAATAAAATTTTAGGAAGAATTGTTCTTCAAAAATAGTAATTTTAAAATTCATTTTGTTACAAAAGTCGCATTTTGAGCAGCGATGGCTCAGGGTATAGAGCGCTCGCCTTCCAATCTGACGAACCGGGTTCGNCGACATGACGGTTCAAAGGTAAGCCGATTTTTTCTGAGTGTGAATTAGTTAGTTTGTACTCAATGTAACAAAAACTAACCTATTCATGTTTAGTTAAAGAAGATCAATTTCCAAAGAGAAACATATGCCAGATAAAATACTCAAGATTTGTTTAATAAAATTTTAGGAAGAATTGTTCTTCAAAAATAGTAATTTTAAAATTCATTTTGTTACAAAAGTCGCATTTTGAGCAGCGATGGCTCTGGGGATAGAACGTTCTCCTTCCAATGTGGCGAACCGGGTTCGAATCCCAGTCGATACGAATTCCACATCCGGCTTGCACCAATCACAGTGCAGACGTGAAATATCCTCAGTGGTAGACGAATCATGGGTTAGAGTCCCCTTGCCGTCAGGCTTCGAGAAGAAGTATAGCGAATTCAGTGTTCCCATTTATCTTTAAACTAAATTTCGTATCTGTAATTGTCATTATTTACTCACAAAGCTCCAGTTTACATAAATTAGTTGCTACAGATGATGGAATATAATTTTTTATTTTATTTTTCAGACACTTAACCTTTACGGAAACAACCTGAGTGATGTGGATAATGTGTTTAATAGAGAATTATATGCTTTGAAATGGCTTGATCTTGGTGGAAATCCTAATTTGAACCTGAGTAATTCCACCTTCCAAAATTCCCAGAAGAAACTTATGACATTAGGTCTCAGCAATAACCAATTTATGAGTTTGGATCCTGATTTAATTAAAAACTTAAATTATTTACACGATTTGCATTTAAATGGAAATAATTTGTCGAATATTCCAAAGGATTTTTTTGCTGGCTCAAAATATATAAGAAAAATTGTATTAAGTAGCAACAATTTCAAATCAATGGATAATCTTTTAATCTTTACCACCCCTACTGAGCTACCTAATTTAGAGTCCATCGCACTCAATGAAAATGAAATTTCATCTATTAAAATTGATAGCCATTACCAACGTATTCTTTATTTGAATTTAAGTGGAAATCAGGTAGCTGGTATCAGTGAGATTGATTTTATGAATTTAACATCCATAAAATATCTGAATTTGTCTAGAAATCCAATATCTGATGTTAAAATGGGAAGTTTTGAAAGACAACAAAAACTCCAGTCACTTGATTTGTCATTTACTAAGATAAAAACTTTGAACCAGTTTTTGACAAGTTTAAGTAGTTTGAGTTACCTTAGAATGACTTCTTCCTCACTTCAGTCACTGGAAAACGAATTTAAAGGTCTTAGAAATTTAAAAAAAGTATATTTGGATGGCAACAATATTATGTCTGTAACGGATGCATTTTTGGACATCTACAATTTGACTGCTCTGAATTTGGCCAGAAATAATTTGACAACTCTGATGAATGGTTCTTTACCTACAGTTAAGCTCAAATCTCACTCTTTCCAAAAGTTGTGGCTTGAAGGTAAGAATAAGTTTGATCTTTACAAAATACGTGGCAGAGTTATTTGTTTTGTTTATAAAGCTGTTTTTCAAAGTCTCTGACATTGCACGAAAAAACGCTTCTTTTTTTTTTGCGTTGCGAATAATATGCTATTTTCATAACTGCTGTGAGTTTGCAACAGTTACTCATGACATGTTACGACAAGTTAAGCCTATCTAAAGCTAGCGCTGTCTATGCTTGTCCTGAAAATGGCGCAAAACGTCAGTATGGAAAAAAGCCGCAGTTTTATGAATATGAAATGCGTTTGTGGTTTAATTTTTAAT
This sequence comes from Parasteatoda tepidariorum, assembly GCF_043381705.1. Classification (NCBI taxonomy): domain Eukaryota; kingdom Metazoa; phylum Arthropoda; class Arachnida; order Araneae; family Theridiidae; genus Parasteatoda; species Parasteatoda tepidariorum. Next base: position 45,979,992 of record NC_092204.1, on the reverse strand, counting down.
ATTTGCAAGCTTACTGCAATACTGCATTGTCTGGGCTCATGAAAATTTGCGAGAACTGAAAATAAGGCAGTGTTTTTGATAATTTTCTTCTAGATGGAAAAATATCGCGAATTGGCTATTTTTTAATTAAAATATTTAAGTTAATCTTCCGTTCCAGTATTTCTGTAGCCTTATTTTAATTTCTTCCCCCACCCCGAAAACAGCAATATAGTAATTTATTAGAAATAAAATGCTTAAACATTGTCCATTCATTTACTGAGATACTGTGCTATTTTTGACGCAAACTAATTTTGAATAACTATGCCTGTTTTGTGTTTTTCAACAATGAAATGTCATAAAATCATGGTAGAAATATCATCGAATTCGAGTTGTTTAGGCTTTTTTTTTAATTTCAAAAATTAAAAAGTATAAAATAAAATAAATGTAATCATGATTGAAAAATCTTTCTAAAAAATCTATTATTAAACTTTTCGTTATCATTGTAGTTTATATTACAGTCTACAAATTTTTGGTAATGTTGCAGGTAAGCTCTGCTCCTGTGGAAGCTAGAAACATTTTAATATGCTAAATAAGATATCTTAAATTTTAATATGCTTCTTTTTTTAAAAAAAAAAGTTACTAGGGCCCCTTATTTTTATGTTCTCCGACCCAGATTTCAGTGCAACTCCTTTATAGTTTGTCTTTAGAAAGAACTCCCCTCGCCCTAAAGTCTGAGGTCTGCTATGGAAGCAAGAAACAGCACTTTTCAAAGAGGAGAGCTTCTCTTTCCCCTGATTCCCTTTCTCCGACTGACTCAAGTCGAAACCTGTCTTAAATATCGACCTAACACCCCTACTTGAAACAGTCAAACCTCGTAACCTTAGTCACCGCCACTGCACCGGACGAATGGCGTGGGGAGTTCTTTCCATGGACAGACAGTAGAGAACTTAATAGCAAAGGGTCAGTGATTCAGGCACAGATACAATGCTCCCATACACTTACTGCTTCATAGGACAAAATGGCCTGCTTACTTGCCAAGTCAGGACTCAAACTCTTGTCCATCAACCACTAAACCAGACATATACAAAAACAATTCGTGAAAAAATATACAGTGATAAATACGAATAATTTCATTAATCATTTGTGTTAATATCATTCAACAAAAAAGGGAGTATTAGAAGAATATTTCATCCTTTCTTGAAGCACGCGGGACAAGGCTGAAATCAATATCTCGATCATAAAGCGAATCAGATAAGATACGGAGATCTTCCTCACTATAGACTTACAGTATAATACATAGATAATTATATATACTAGTATTACATTGGAAATATAAAGCACAGACTTAGCATGTGTAATTAAATAGATAATTATGTACTATAAATTTATTTACTCTTTACTAATTTTAAAATAGTTTAAAAATTATCATAAAATATGATATTGAAATATACTTAAAATTAAAATACTCCGTAATTGGGTAATATCACAGGATTGCTTTTACAATAAAGAAACGCAACTTTTAGTTTTATGCCTTTAATTTGTAATAATAGTCAAAATGAAAATAAGATTATGACAAGATTATTTATACATATTTGTAGTAAATACTCTTTAATCCGAAACAAAATAAAAAAAAAAAAATTCAGAGGCAAACAATGCTTTCATTTTACTTTCATTAATTTTATGTTGATAGCATCCAAAGTAATTCAGATCTTAATGAGAGAAAGTTGCATCATAATGCGTGATTTATCTGTCCAATTCATAGCCTGGTCATCATTTTCCTTTCTTTTTTTTTATAGATACAGATTCATAGATCAGACAGATTATACATATTATACAGATTATACATAGATACATAGATTATACAGATATAGATACAGATTCAGCGATCAAATATGACGAGCAAGAAAAATCCATTGATTAAAATTAAACGGTTCATTTTTTTTAAAAAATTGATTGAAAGTTTGTTTTGCCTCAATATTTTTAATAGATATAAATTAAAATCACAAAAAAACTTTTATTTTATTTTTTACGACTCAATTTAACTGTTTAAATCTACAGCATAACAAGAAATAATTTGAACTCACAAAATACACAATTTCAATATTTGTTTAAATATTAAAACTAAACTTTCAAAATAAAAATGGAAACATTGCCTCCTCTAACATAGCTACACATTTTAAAAAAGAGGATCATCGTTGGCCTAAATGTAGAGATGTAAACATGTCACAATTTTTTCTGCCAATAACTTACTGTATTTCTCCGCGTTTCTAGCTCAAAAGTTTTTTAGGGACTGGCAAAGTCTTATGAGGTTTAGCACAAAGCTTTTGTCTCCAAAAGAAACCAAATGAAATTTTTATTTGAATTCAAATCTGATCCATTGAATTCACACCTGCTAAATCAAGTCTGATGATCTGTCCTTCTTGTATTGATGAGAAAGACGAAAAAATATACCTCCCACGATTCTTAAGTGCTTTTAGCTCGGGCATTCCAACAAAATGTGCGGGAGCAGGATCCTGTTTGAATAATTTTTATTTTATTTTAATGTCCATCTTTAGTTTGATAAGAATTTTTGTGACCAAGGAAGCATCACATTTTCCAAAATAAGTTGGCATTAAATTAAAGAAAGAAAAATGTATTTAGTTTTAAACTTTGCCCAAGTTATTTATTGTCACTTTAGCTTTACTTAAAGTAACGCTTTAAAATATATAAATTTATTGCAGATAATCCCCTATCCTGTGACTGTAGACTGCTTTGGATGTTAGAATGGCTGAAAAACAATAATTCTAAACTTCAAGACAATCCACTATGTCACTCACCTTCCAATCTCCATGGCATTGCAATAAAAGATCTAAACGAAACGTTGTTGGTAGATTGGAATGAAGACTGTCCTGAAAGTTGCGAATGCAAGTGTGTTGCTGCCGGTATAAACATTTCAACTAATGTCAACTGTTCCGATAAAGAACTAACCAACAAACCAAGTGTTTTCCCTAGGAACGCAAAAAGTATTGATATCAGTGAAAATAAATTAACAGCTATAGAATTTAATACGGCCGATTATCCAGAACTAGAAGTTTTGAACTTAGAGGGTAACAAGCTGACAGACATACAAGTTGAATTATCTTCTTCCATAGAGAAGCTCTATTTGTCTCGAAATAATTTGACAAAAATTCCGTATGAGAACTGGAAAAATACAACATTAAGCCAAATTACTTTATCTGTGAACCCATGGATTTGTGACTGTAAAGCATGGGACTTCAGACAATGGTTGTTAATTCATAACTCGTCGGTAAGTTCTTGCATTTCGAACATATAAAATTGTTTTAATGTTAATGAAGTAAAGTTTTTGGTGCACAGAAAAAATGCTAAAAGTAACAGGTTACCCTAAATAATTTATAAAGTTTCAAAAGACTATTTACTTATTTTGTCTTTCACAAATTGGCATTGGGGGTACTAAACTTCGTTTCAACAAGTTTATGTACCCCTAAGACTTGCAGGAACACACCATTGCTTCAGGGATGGACAATGCTAGAATCATACTAATGAACGTAAGGCCGAAAATGGTTTGCTATTAAGATGTGTGACTGTGTCAGATGACCAAGGGTGCACACGTCAGGAATTTTGCACCGTTTGTCAACGGTAAGAAATACCCCCACCACAAAGTCTGATGCCGCCTGGTGCTATGGAAACAAGAATAGCGCATTTCATAGAGGGTAGATTCTCTTCACTCTAGGGCTAACACAATAAACCGAAGAAAAAGATTCCCTTTCTCTGGCCGAAACCACTTCAAAACATGTCCTAAGCAATGATCCCACACCCCTACTTGAAATAGCTATACCTCGTAACCATCGTCACCGTCATGGGTCCAGACGACTAGCTACGGGAGTTCTCACCTTAGACAAACTACAGCTATGTGTATTTTTTCATGTATCACTCGACTTGTAAGTTATATTTTTTAAATGAGCAGTCATTTTTAAAAATAGACGAATTATTTAGGTTAACCCTGAAAAGCATGTAAATTGAATTTATGTCTTAAAGTAATCAGAGTTGAATTTATATCCCTATTCTCAGTTGAATTTATATCTTAAAGTAATCTCAGAAAAAAAAAATTATTTCAAGTGATAAAATGCTAATTTTATTGGATTCAAAAAATTATACAACCAAATAAGTAAGAAGAATTAAAAAAAAAAAAAATAGTAATGTTTAAAAGCAAAAATAATGATGCAATAACTCTATGTTTAATAACAGATGTATAGATTAGAAATTTTAATTTAAAAAAAAAGGAAAGCATTTTAAATATAAAAAAAAAAAGATTCAAAATATTTTTCTAAGAATTATTATTTTTTAAGTTTAATTTTATTTTAGCTAATAACTCTTAAAGATTTTGTACAAAACACGTTTCGAACTTATTTAGGTCAAGAAATCAAAAATTACAACATTGACTATAAAAAGCACTCGAAGTTACTTTTGTCACAATATCATTAATATTTTTACACATTTAAAAATTAATTATAATTCCTAAAGTTAGTGTTTTTATTTTGAAGATTTTAGACTTACAAGAAATCAAGTGTGGAGACAATGGTAATCTGAAAAATCAAGTTATCATCAATCTCAGCTACGGAAATTTTTGTCCTGAAAAATCGGAGAAGGATACCTATATTGTTATCATAGGTAAAAAAATTTATTATTTATTTTANCAGACTTTCAGTCTGGAGGAGTTCTCCTCAAAGCCGCACTATATCCCTAAGGCCTGCAGGAACACATCATTGGTTCAGGGATGGACAATGCTAGAATCATACTATTGAACGTAAGGCCGAAACTGGTTTGCTATTTGGATGTGTGACAGCGTCAGATGACCAAGGTGCACACGTCAGGAACTTTGTATCGTTTGTCTACGGTAAGAAATCCCCCCCCCACAAAGTCTGAGGCCGTCTGCTGCTATGGAAACAAGAATAGCGCATTTCAGAGAGGGTAGCTTCTCCACTCTAGGGCTAACACAATAAACCGGAGAAAAAAAATTCCCTTTCTCTCGCCGAACCGAGCCAAAACATGTCCTAAGAAATGATCCCGCACCCCTACTTGAAATAGTTATACCTCGTTACCATCGTCACAGCCACGGGTACAGGCGACTAGCTAGGGGAGTTCTTACCTCAGACAAACTATAACCATATGTATTTTTTCATGTATCACCCATCTTGTACGTTATATGTTTTCAAATAAGCAGTCATTTTTAAAAATCGATTAATTATTTAGGTTAACCCTGAAAAGCATGTAAATTGAATTTATATCTTAAAGTAATCTGAGTTGAATTTATATCTGTATTCTCAGTTGAATTTATATCTTAAAGTAATCTCAGAAAAAAAAAACTATTTCAAGAGATAAAATGCTAATTTAATCAGATCCAGAGAATTATACAACGAAATAAGTAAGAAGAATTTAAAATAATAATAATAATAATGTTTAAAAGCGAAAATAATGCTTTAATAGCTCTATGTTTAATTACGCATGTGCAAATAAGAAAATTTAATTTTGAAGAAAAGTAAAGCAATTTAAATATAAAGAAATTATTCAAAATAATTTTCTAAGAATTATTTTTTTTTAAAGTTTTATTTTATTTTAGCTAATAACTTTTAAAGTTTTTGTGCAAAACACGTTTCGAACTTATTTAGGTCAATAAATCTAATATTACAACATTAACTATAAAAAGCACTCGAAGTTACTTTTGTCACAATATCATTACATTTACACACATCATATTTTTACACCTTTAAAAATTAATTCTAGTTCCTGAAGTCAGTGTTTTTATTTTGAAGATTTTAGACTTACAAGATATCAAGTGTGGAGACAATGGCAGTCTGAAAAATCAAGTTATCATCAATCTCAACTACGGAAATTTTTGTCCTGAAAAATCGGAGAAGGATACCTATATTGTTATCATAGGTAAAAAAATGTATTATTTATTTTACAAAAAAAAACAACTCACATTTATTTGTTAGTTTAATAAGTGTTAAGCAAGCAAATACTTTATAGTTTTCTAAAATGTATTCTAGTTTTTAATAAAGCTCTGAGTTTCTTCCGAATTTTCACAGTAACTTCGTTATTTCCACTGGTGAAGGGATTCACTCTCGGATTAATAAATTTTTTTTCATCAAAAAAAGCCAAAAAACCCTCGAATTCGAAATTCAAAGAAAGGGTGATTTGTTACATATCTTTATACCTATGACTTATTTAACTTTAAAAAAGTATAATTTAACTACTATTATATTTTGCTAAACTCAATTACGTGGTTAAAATAATTTTAAAACAACTGTTTTTACAATAACATTTTCATAACCGAATTCCTTAAATTCGTTTTTTTAAATCTAAATACTAAATTTCGTATTATAAAAACAATAAAAAAAAACATTCGAAATCTCTTTCTATATATATACTATATTTCTTTCCTTCTTTCCTTTGTAAATTCTCTTTTCATTCTCTGTTATATATTTTTTTTTAAAAAAGAAGAAAAAAAAGAGAGATTCGTGATGCAGTTGAGAGTTAACGTTGTTAACCCTACCATGATAAATTTGACTAAATTCTTACTTCACTTTTCGATTTTTTTAACATTTTATCAACATTAATAAACTTTTATCAACAGCTTTATGTTTTTGATACATCCACTTCAAGATTTTAAATTTTTTTTCCAATATTTTTTAATTGTGTTATTCTTTTCAATTTTTAGCAATTTTCTCAGTGTTCCTACTGATGACCTGTTTCATTCTCTATTTATATCGGAAACTACTCGTAGCTATCTTCTTTGAATGTGGATGCCAATGCTTAAAGACAGAAGAAGACTATGATTATTCCTTTGATGCATTTCTATTATTTGCAGATGAAGATGATGAATTCGCTTTGGGAGTTATTGAAGAAGGTTTGTACTAATTCATTAAGATTTTAAAATATTAATTATGAAAAATATCAAACGCTTCACTATTCTTTTATCAGCGAATCAATTTATTTTCCTCTATTATGTGCAGATGGCTTTCGTAATGTATCTTTCTCAAAGTATACACATAAGGGATTGAAAATTAATGTTTAAGCAAGGAAAAAACAAACATGCAATCAAAGTCTGCCAAATCACTAATGAGGAAGGAGGTGGAATAAAAAACAGTAAAACCAGTTTGATTGCCAGATGAAAATTGAATGCGTTTCTAAGAATCGCTTTTCAACTATATTTTTTTCTTCTGGTAGTCAAATGTTTATAGTCGTGACTTGCTCAGCAGTGATGTATTAGAGTTCGAAAGCACTTTGCAACCCTTAATTTGTGTAAATTATCTTTGACAAATATTTTAAAAATATATATTAAGGGATATCATTATGCAATAATTCATGGAATGTTAGGAAAAAGGAAATTATTCCTGTTATCAATAAAGTCCTATTATCAATAAAATATTAAAATGCAGATTCAGGTAACTAAAAACGCAAAAATTCAACTGAATAAACTACTCGTTAAAGATTCGCGAAATTGTAAATTTTGGACGGAATTTATTGTGCAGACATAATAAATATTTCTACAGTTTTCTCAAAGAAACGACTTCTTCTTCCAAATTTATAAAGGGCATAATAAATAAAGTAGCATGATTTGAATTAAAATTATTTCAATCAAATAATTTTAAAGAAACTCCTAAAAAAGGAGAACTCGATAAGTCGGATAATTGGGTGAATGCACCTTAAGTGAAGTGATTAGTCCTAACCAAAGATTGTATAAGGGTGAAGATGGGAAACTGTTTCCTGCTAAATAAGTTGTAAAGATTGTATAAGTTCTTTGACCTAACCATGTAAGCAGATTTAATTGGATACCTGTAAGCGACGTCACGCGTGTGTGTCGAATCTGATTGGCTCCTGCATCGACAAATATCACGATTTACCAACGATTATGTCACTTGTAGGTATCCAAATGGGTACATGCATTTTAAGAAAATCAGATACCCACACATGTGACCTATGACGTCAGCGCCAACTGCTCGTTTGTAAGCAAAATGGCAGGTAAAGTCGTTTTACACACAAGTTAGAATGTCAATTTACGTGAAGTTAATTAAATACAAGTTTGTATTGAACATCGAATTTGTTGAAATATAATTCTTCTTCGTTAACGTCTTTTACTTAACTAAGAATTATTGTTTGCTTATGCATTTTATCATAACCGTTATATATTTTTGTTTTGTGTACCTGGCAACTTCAATGCATAATTTGTTTGTTAATGTTCTGCATGGCTTCGTGCCTGTCCTTGTGTTAAGTAAGAAATATATAGTAAAAGAATATAGACTGTGTCATTTAAAAGAATTGATACTTGACGGACTTGGCTTACTCGAAATAGAATGGAAAGAACAGTTGTTAATGTAAACAAATGCCACGTTTCAACAACCAATCAGGATGGAGATACCCACACTACGTCACTTGCAAATATATAATAATGGATGCCTATAATGTATGGTTGGCCCTGCAAAGCTAGGCACAGATAGCGCTAGGGGTTGAAATTCGTCGTAAGAGTTCCGGGTTACTACTTCCGAATGATTTTCACGCCTAAGCTTGGTAAAGCACGCCAATCAATATTATTACACTTACAATGTTTGTAATATTAAGCGTTCTTTCAATTTAACTTCCAACGAAACAAATAAGAACCAGCGATATTCCACGCAATTGTAGCCAACCAAGGGATAACACTCAAAACACGGCAAACCTTACACTTTATTTAAGTTGCGATATTAATTTTCTTAACCTTCTCGCGACAAGTTTTTTTTTACAACAGAACAATTTTGATAGCATAAACTATGAGTAGGGTTAGATGAAACTAAGATGTTATATTTTTAGGAAGATTTTAAACACTGATTTAGGATCGGGACATATATGTCCCATCGGTCCTGACAACTGCGGCATATGTGTCCTAGTAGTCTTCAATGAGTAATTTTGGAAAAGAAAACCAATGATCACATAGGACTGTTGGGATAATATGTTCCCACTATCCAAGACGAGAGGGAAACATATGTCCCGATAATAAAAACGGAAGTAAAACTTTGCTACTTATCAGTTTATTAGAGGTAATCCGCTTCGTGAGTAACTTCTCTGGCCTTAGATTTATACATAAATCAAAATTTAATCGAAAATAGACGGTATTTTTCAAAACTAAACTATTTACGTTCGTACAGTATAGAATGAGCTGCTACAACACTTCAAAAACGCAGGAATTGCATTATGTACGGTAGTGCCATCTATGTTCTGTGAATAAAAATACTTCCCAAAATATTGGCAGGACTGGTGGGAAAGTCTCCCACTAGACAGAAAAGCGTTTCTGTCCCAAAAGATTTTTTTGAAATTTGCTTGGGACGTATGTGTCCCGTTAGGCGCGAAAGGGTTAACTTTGGTTTCGGCTCACGACCTGTTAGAATTTATAAATAACAGAAAACTCTTATGAATGGTGAAATTTCACGTACATTTGATTACAAAAATCACAATAATAAAACTTCCTAGAATATCAACATTCACACGTCACCTCCGTAAGCATAACATAAGCGGAGGGATACACGCAAACTTTTGTAAATTTCTCCCGGAATTAGGAAGTTTGTTATTATTTACATAACTATTCACAGGTTGGTTGGTTCTAATGCCACTTGCCACACGGGCAAGCCTGTTTGGTGAAACTGAACAAATTTAAGGCAGAGTGTGCGATTCTTGTTTTTCAGTGGCGCCATCTATGGCCAAGAATTTGACTTCTGCCACATCATACGTCACACCTGTTTATAAGGCAGACCCATTCATACATCCACAGATCGTAATTTTTACCTAAATCAGAGAACGATCGATCTCCAATCCAGTACCCGCAGAGGTATTGATTTGTTATGGGAACATGGAGGACTTTGCGACTCGACAGAATTTTAACGTGCATCAGTCACCAACTACACGGGGTAATAGGTCTTTCTTTCTTTCTTTTTAGAAAAATTACAAAATAGAGCCATTTTTATGAAAATTATTGCAAAATCAGGGTTCAACGTTTTACGATTCAAAAATTATAAAACACATTTCAAAATTCCTACGTGCAGAGGAAACTACATTAGCCAATTCAACCTGATAAATATTGAATGGGTTATTAAAGAACGACGTGTACATATATTGTGAGGTTTGCCATACGATCGTGTTAGAGCAATGAACACTGTATCAGTTATTCTATAACCGTCGTTGAACAGCCGACCCAATTTTGGGGTTTACGACTACTAATGTTTAACTCCGTAGCCTTGTAATTTTAAACCGATCCAGAAGACAAGGAAACTCCTGGATCAGTACCCCTAGATGTATTGATTTGTTATGGGAACATAGAGGACTTTGTAACTCGACAGATTTAGCGTGCATCAGTCACTATTTATTACACGAGGAGTCTTCTTCGTCATTTACTTCGGCCGGCGGGGATCGAACCCATGAACTCTTGGACAAGGGCCCAGTACTCTAACAACCAGGCTATCCCGGCCTCTGTGTCAGTTATTTGACATATACAAGTATCACCTGATGTTTATTTTCATTTGAGCATATTGAAAAAATTTCCCCTTTTACATTTCTTTTAATTTTACAGGCTTAGAGACTGATTCCAGAAAATACCGACTCTTTGTACCTTCCCGACAAGTACTTCTGTCATCCTCTCCCCTCAGTATCAATTCATCCGTAGCAGACTGTTGTAAAGTTATAGTTATTCTATCTAGGTAAGATTCCAAGGAATAATAATAATAAACAGGAAGATCTCTATTTGACAATCGTAATTATTCTCTAGAAAAGAATAAAACCAGAGAGAACCAGGGACCCGCTACCCAGGGTTAACTACCCTCCATTGTCCGCGAAATCAACCATTATGGCGGAACAGGTTTAATGGTCAGGGCAGGCATCATGTTGGATGGCCGTACACCTCTCCATGACTTTGAAAGAAGCCCTGCGACTGTGTCAGGTCTTGGAGCACTATGTTCGCTTTTTCAGGGGTGCAGTGGGCCCTGTGTTCATTTTATTGAACGATAACGCGAGGTCACATAGAACTCTTTTGGTCGGATGGATTGGCTAGCCAGATCGCCATATCTCAACCCTAAGGAGCATGTCTGGGGAGGGCAATTGCAACTCGCTACCCCCTCCGAGAACCATCCAGGGAATGAAAACAGTGTTTCTGAAAGAGTGGGACCTATTGCCACAGGAAATGATAAACTGCCTTATTTCAAGTATGAAATTACGTTGCAAGGCCTGTATATCTGTAAGAGGGGACCATACCCCCCATTCTTTTTCTCAATTAATAATCCTTAAATGGCAGCAAATGGTGATTCAATCATAACTTTTGTGAAAAATAGACATAAACCGTTCTACCCTAAAGGTTTTTAATGTCCACATAAGCTTTGTATCCGCTGCTAAGAATCTTACTATTGCGTTCTGGCCACAAGCATTTTATGACTTTACATTCACTTAGAATGCTCTCATGCGAACTGTAAGATAACTCTGAATTCTGACGCTATTAAGCGTGTGCACTTTTCATTTGGGAAGCCTTCATACTGTTGAAGATAAAAAATAAAATATATTAAAAAGAAAAGGGTAAGATCTATCATACTTTGAATTTACTTAGTAGATTGGAAAGTCTACATTTTCTTACTTACTATTTGAGCTAAAAAAGAGGGGGGAGGAGTATCACTTCTTTAAAATTTTGGTACTTGTGTAGAATCCTGTCAAACAAAAAAGCTAGCGCAAATTTCACCAAATCGTTGAATATTGCAATCAGCGCATATTTAATGGAAATTAAAACAAAAAGTTAATTTTTTAAGAAAAATATTTTTACAGTTTTCAAAATTTTTGAGCACATAATGTTAAAATATATATTCCTGTATATGAATTATGTATACTAAATAAAAGTAAATAGTCATATATTTGGTATGTAACTTTTCACTGTCGGCAAAAAAAAAAAAAAAAAAAAAAAAAAAAAAAAAAAAAAAAANAAAAAAAAACGTGATAATTAGTGCTATTTTTGAGTTTTCGCGAAAATGTTCCGACAGGATTTTACAGACCAACATTCTTAAAAATCTTAAATGTTACTTAGCAAAAATTCTCTTAACAGTGGAACTTAATAGTTCTTCTAATCACATTTCCTTTCTGAAACATTATGTCGCAAAAAACTGACAATAATATACGTGCACTCGGTACTGAAATGTTGCGTGCAAGAAACTAAATCTTGATATCTTGCATAACTTCAATCAGATTTTGATTTTTCTTTTTTCAGCAATTTTCTACGAAATTCTCAATGCATGCAACTGATGAAAACGGCTATGGCTTGCTCAATCGAAAAAACAGCCCAACGATTCATCTTCATCATTACGGATAGCATACCACCAGAATTGAAATTGGATGCTGTACTGAATTGTCTAGTGAAGAGGAGCACTTTGATAAAATGGGGCGAGTGCCTTTTTTGGACCAAATTGAAGTTCAGTTTACCCAAAAAGTCAAAAACAGTCACTAGCAATGAAGAAGAGTCTGAAAGATTGATTTAGCGTGAACATTAAGAAATCAATCATCGTTATAACAATTTTTATGGGTGTGCAATTTTAAAAATTTGAGAGTATTTTTTCAACTTATTGTTATTGTAGCAGTAATCGAATTTTTAAAGTTTATCTTTTATGAGTGAAATTGAAACACAATACTCAGCATCCACAGCAATAATCAATTTAAGATGCTCCAATTTAAAGTTTTATGATAAATAATCGATTAACTGTTATATGATAAATAAATTGATGTTTTGCGATAATTGATAAAATGTTGTTAAAGATAATGTTGATTTGTTCATTTCCTGCATTGTGTGTCTAAAATAAAATTATGAGAGGTTGAATATTATGTCTGCTTTAATATCTCATGAAAGGAATTAAGGATATTATCAAATTTCGTATTAAGGAATTATCAAATATCCGAAGGAAGCTCTAATTTTTGAAAATCTCATAAAAGAAAAAAAAAAGTAAAACAGTGATAAATTTTAACAAAAAAAATAAGTCTTTTAAATTGACATTATAAAAAATAATTTAAAATATGTTTCAAAAATAATTTAAAATATATTTAAATTATTTTTTATAAATGGCCAATAATATAATTATTTTTTATATTAGCCAAATAGCCAATAAGGAAGCAACTTTCGTGACTATTGCACGCTTAGTGTTTATAAACATCACCCTTCATAATTTAGAAAGCTTGTCAAAAATGCAGTAAACAAAGGTTGCATATTAAAGGGTTAAGGTTGCATAAAGGTTTAAGTTTACATATTAATGTTTAAGCGAGGGAAAAAGAAAAACGCTATTGAAATACCTACTATAGAACGCAATAACAAATTCATAAAAAATTGTTTGAGAGCTTGAGAAAACAGAGAGGAATTGAAAGGCAATAATTCATAACATCTCTAAATTTCATCATGGACTCAAACTGGTTATTATGCTTTTCTTTGCGCTTACCTCACCAATTCCACGGATTATGAAACCCTTTTTGGTTCTCCTTAATCATTAATAAGCGACCCTTAATATGCATACTTTTTGACAAGAATTTTAAAATATATAACAAGAGTGGTCTTCACAGAACACCCTGTATATTTTAAATCTACAGTTCATATATTTTGATTAAGAAGATATAAGCAATTTTTTTTTCCTTGACTTCTTGTTCTGGAAAAAAAAAAATTTTATTGTCACAGCTGACAATAATTGAGCTATGAAATAAAAATAATAAATTCTTCAAAACCTCTGCGAATTAAAAAAAAAAAAAATTATGCAAATTTTAAAAGAAACGGATATTTGGATTTAGTTAATGTAGCATTTGTAATGCTTACCATTAATGGCTACGATGTGGCAATAATAGCAAAATTCTACAAAACACACTGAAGTGTAACGAAATATCTTTGAAATACATTAAATTTGATTTTGATATTTTCACCAAAAAAATAAGCAAATTAAAAGTACTCTCACTATCCCACCATGGCTTTCTTTTAACCACAAAGTTTTAATTGAACGATTCAAAAGTTATAAATTTTATTTCTAAAAAACAAAACTCAGGGGCACGACAGCCCATAGAGGGCCAAGGCCTACTGTGTCCATCTCAGTTTTCTTGACCTTGTGCTCTGGGATGCAGGAGCAGATGATCTGGTTAGGTGGTCAGTCGAAAGCAAAACCGCCAGTTTTTAGTTCCCAAGCATGCTTGGTACTCATCCATCCACCCACTGAAGAGATGAAAGGCTGAGGCATCCTTGCCTGGCCTGAGGATCAAACCCAGGTGCTACCACTCAGCCACCGGGCATCTTATTTTATTTCAATTAGTACAATAATTGTCACCCTGTACATTAACTATTTACTCAAATTTAAACTAATCATGAACATTCTTAAATCAAAATAACCATAAGAGAAGAAATGTCTCACACATATTAACTGTGGGCTGTAGTAATCCTATTTTAAATAAGATTATATAAAAATTGTTAAAACTTCAACTATAACTAATAATTTGAATGTGCAGATATTATTTAATGCTTCGCACAGTTTTATATCAATTAGTTCAGGTTTGATTCAACCACTGTAACGTTAATATCATATTTTCTTGTTATTAAATGTTTTCTGTTCTACAGCATGATTGTAATAATTTGACTTATGAAACTCACTCAGAATGAAGATTCATTCATTTAACATGGATTAAAGAAATACAAATTCACGAATGAGATTAATTCAGACCCCCGAGATTATATTTATCAGTAGTTCACCATATCATAATTTGCCCAAATGATGAAGATATTGTTTTTAAAATACTTTTAAGTACTTCTTTAAGCAGTTTCACTCTCACAACTAACATTTTGATTTATTTATTTTATTCATTTTAATTTTTTTTGCAAACCATAAAACATATTACCTAAAATTTCGTTAAATACTAATTTCACCACCATGATTTCTCGTCTATTATTTTTCAACTATACTTCTTTTTAATCTCTAACCATTTTTACAATATTTGGGACAATACAACAATAGATTTATACCCACAACAGTAAGTAAACCATATTCCCTCGATTGAGCAAAGTTCAATGAATGCTACAAATGTGGAATAAATCAGAGTTTAACTAACATTAATGAATTTGAAATCTTATTTTGTCTGGTATTTACATAACCTGATTTTGTTCAATAGAAATTTTTAAAATATATGTCCCATTAAAATTTTACTAAATATTTAAATATTAGTTCAAGCATTTAAAATTAAAGGTACATAAATATAAAACAATCCCCAACTTTATCTATAACAAGTAATATAAAAAAATAATAATTTAAAGTCAATTCCTACATAGGTTAACAACAAAAATTTTCATTTTAGTTACTTTCTATTTAATAATTGCAATTTTCCCCCAATATAAAACTTAATTTAATTAACGAATTAATATTTGAAAAAGCTGTATTAACATCAAGTGTCAGCCACTACAAGTTTAAAAAAATTTGATTGATTGATTGTTAATTTACGTCGCACTAGAGCTGCACAATGGGCTATTGGCGACGGTCTGGGAAGCATCCCGGAGGATGATCCGAAGACATGACATCACAATTTTGATCCTCTGCGGAGGGGAGGGCACCCCCGCTTTGGTAGCCCGACGACCTGCGCGCGAAGTCGAGCACTTTACGGTAGCACAGTTTAACGAGGACCCATACCGCACACCCTCGGTCCCTACGCAGACTGATCCAAGTGGTCACCCACCCGCATACTGACCGTAGCCAGTGATGCTTGACTTCGGTGATCTGCTGGGATTAAAAATAAAAAAAATAAATTTATTTGAACTTAAATGGATGAATAAAAAGTACAGTCGAACCTCGCTAACTCGAACCTCGATTTCACGAATTTTTCGATATCTCGAAGAAAAAAAAATTCCCTTCAAATTTCCTATACACTCAATGTTAAAAAAACCTTGATTTCTCGAATTTTTTTTTCTGATCCCTCGATAACTTGAATTTTTTTTCCATAAATAGTGTAGATTTTTTTTCCTGAAAATATAAAAAATATTCCAAAAAAATTTTTAAGAATAGAAAGCCAATTCTCATAATCATAATCAATTCTCAAACAAACACTTTCTGCAGTGGACACTGTAAGGAGATTTATTGAGAGGCAGCTGAATACGTCAGAGGAGAAATTTAAAGCCATGGTCCACTTAGAAAGTGTAATAGACAAACTATCTTACACATCTCTAAAGCAAACAACAATTGAATCTTTTTAAGAGTAAAAAGTGTTTTTATAATAAATATGGAATAGTAAATAAGGTATGTAAAGAGCATTTTTCTTTATTTTACCATCGATAACATGCGATTTTCGATAATACGAATTTTCGGTATCCCGAATTTTTTCTCGTCACCCTTCAAATTNAATTTAATGAACGAATTAATATTTGAAAAAGCTGTATTAACATCAAGTGTCACCCACTACAAGTTTAAAAAAACTTATTTGACCTTGATGAAGTACAGTCGAATCTCGCTAACTCGAACCTCGATTTCACGAATTTTTCGATATCTCGAAGAAAAAAAAAATTCCGTTCAAATTTCCAATACACTCAATGTTAAAAAAAACTTGATTTCATGAATTTATTTTTTCTAATCCCTCGATAACTTGAATTTCTTTCTCACCATAAATAGAGTAGATTTTTTTTCTAAAATTAAAAAAATATTCCAAAAAAAATAGAAATTTTTAAGAATGGCTGACAAGGCATGGAATGATGTGTCTTCCTCTACGATAATGAATGACTTCAAGAAGTCTAGATTCATTAAAGGTCAGAAAAGTGGTCAAACAATCAATATCGTTAATTCTGCTGAAAACTACACCGAAAATGATTGGAACAGATTGATCGGACTCATGAAGCTTGATGACAAGGAATTTCATGACTTTGTAAACGTAGATGATGCAGTAACAGTGTGTGGTCAGTGGGATGACAATGATATCATCGCTCAAACGAAAGCTTCTTGTGAACTATCAGAAGAGGATGAGGAAATCGAAGGTTTACAGCCCAATGTTACTAACAAACAAACCCTTTCTGCAGTGGACACTATAAGGAGATTTAATGAGCGACATCCGAATATGTCAGAGGAGACATTTAAAGCTGTAGTCCACTTAAAAAGAGTTATAGACAAACTTTCTTACACATCTCTGAAGCAAACAATTCAATCTTTTTTTCAAATGAAAGCGTAAAAAGTGTTTTTAGAATAAATATGGAATAGTAAATAAGGTATGTAAAGAGCATTTTTCTTTATTCTACCATCGATAACATGTGATTTTCGATATCTCGAATTTTTTCTCGTCTCCCTTCAAGTTCGAGATATCGAGGTTTGACTGTATTTTATTAAGGATTGAAAGTTTGAACAAGATATAGAGAGAGTGTGAATTAACAGTAGGAATTGAAAAATAGTCACTTCAATTGCTTCACATAGTATGATGTCCCCGATAATAAATTGAATTAGTTTTACTTTTAACTAGCAAACAAAAGTAAGCAAACATATTATATTTTATTATTTTGATTACACTTCTTGAAACATGCAAACTACTTTTTATAAATTAATATAGTGTCTTTCAAAAGGAGGTATATAGTTAGAATAAAAAAATAAATTCTGTAAATAAAAGGCACTTAGTCCATTCTTCGGATATAGGATTTCTACCTTCCACCTCAAACTGAAACCATGAAAAAGTAGTCACAGTCACACCTGTAAACAATAATTCAGTTATAACACATCAAATTTTCAAATCAGGAAATCATTTCTGAAACAATATATAAAACTGTAACATACATTTTGAACAAAATACTTTGTTATGTAGAGAAAAATTACAAAATACTTTGTTATGTAGAGAAAAATTATTCTTTACTTCTCTTAGAAACTAAATAAAACAACATGTATAGACTTGAAAAAAAAAATAAGAGTGTTTCAAGTTCAGAAAAAGAGATCAGTAAGAATAGGTAAATTGGAAACAAATAGTAATTGGATATTAAAATGAAGAAAATAAAATAAAAAGAAATAATGGAAACTGAAAGAACCTTGCTGCGGATAGGACCAGATGACGAAGACTACTTGGGACGGCCTTGGCCTGTAACAGGCTGTATGCTTCGAAAGAAGAAAAGAGAAGGAAAAAAACAGCTTGCACTGTCATGAAGGAGAGAGTGTTTCAAATACAGAAAAAAATGACAAGTTAGAGTAAGAAAAAGCAAAATACATAGAATTAAAGATTAAACTAAAGATATTACATAAGCTATAATGAATAACTATACTGATAGAAAAACATGTTCGGATACTTTTATTGGAGCAAAAATTAGGAAATAAAATTAAAAACTTTTAAGTGTCAGGGGTCTTTTTAGAAGAAATTTGGATCTGTTAACGGACCCTTCACAAAATATCTTTTCATAAAAACGGACTCTTGACAAAATATCTTTTCATAAAAACGGATCCTTCACAAAATAATTTATCTCTTAATCAGACCCTTCACAAATTTATTTATCTTCATCATTGTTTTGTTAATCGAATGAACCCTTCCCGGGGAGGGGGGGATGAAAAACGGTTTCTACTTTTACAAACATCGTGTGCGCATTCTTATTAATAATAAATCATAATTATTTTTTTGTAAATAAATAATTGATCATTTTATATTTATTCATAAAATTAATTAATAGAATATTATGCAAATAAAAATTAATTTCTGGCAATTTTTTAAATAAAATATTATAAATTTAAGAATTGTTTAAGTTTACTTAATGCGTAACACATTAAAAGTGATACATTACTAAGTTGTGTTATTTAAAATATGTCAATTGAAATTATTAAAAATGTGAGTGATTTTGTTTCCATTATTCGTCCGAAATGAATATTCTGTGTTGAGCAGTATAGGCTAAATACCAAATATTTGTATGTTGCATCTCTAATTTAGTAGCAGCAATTGTTGAGCAGAATCTTGTATCTATTTACAATTTAAAAACTTCTTGAAAAGGTTTTTAGCAATTTTTGCAATAACAGGACCCTATTTGCACAAATTCACAAAAGCAGGACCCTGGTTGAAAGAATGTGACTTAACGCTTATTTTATATTCACAAATAATGAATAGTTTTTTCACAATTTTTCAAAAACTGGACCTTTCACAAAATGTCTGAACAGACCCCTGGTAATGTTTGAAAAAAATTCTATCAAAATTTAACATCTTTCAAAGAAAAATCAGATGGACAAAAACGTGACAGAAAGTATTGCGTTTAATTATTGCGTTTTAATGTAATATTAATGATAACAGAAATTCTCAGAATACACTCAAAAGTAAAAGCACATGTAAAAGGTATGTTAAATGACTCACCCTGCAATTGAAAAAACAAGTTTTTTAAATTTTATTGTAGCAAAATTTATTGTTAATAAGTAAATAAGTTTTCAAAATATTTGTTTAAGAATGTTAGGAATTAATTTCAATCGGATACACCATTAATCCCTTAGCTAAGGGAAATGCAAATGCATGCGCATTGTTGAGACAAACAACAAAGATATTTAAAATCAGAAAGGAGTAATATTTTAAGGAATCGAAGCACTTAATTGCAATTTATCAAACATCTGCAAAAGGAACTGCCCATGTAATTTGATTAATTATAAGAATCGTTAATTACAATAAAATGGTTCAAATAAAAAATAGATTTGTAGCTAAATAATAATGTGGTAACAAAAGAAATAAATAATATTGTGGCTGGTCAACTAAATCTATATTTTCTATACATTTAATAATAAAAATACTCAAAATTATAATTACAAACAATAATGATTAATTTTTACATATTAGGAAAACTTGCCCAAAAGATATTGTACAAAACTTCCCCACAACCAAAGTTTCAGTTACAATCTAAAGGTAGACTGACTATCCCTAGTTTTAAGATATAATTTATGAGAATAATAAAAAAAATCAGAAAAGTTAAGTTTGCAAAAAGAAAAGGTAAAATAGTTATTCCTTATAAAGTTATATCACACAGTATCAAGGGGATATTAAATCAATATGAATACATTCTTTTAATTTTCATAACAGGAAAGTTAACAAAATAAGAGTAAGTGACTATTAGACTTATCTTAAACAACTTAAATAAAATATGGTAAAATTATAAAACAACTTTTGTGATACAAACTAAATAATCATTGAAAAAAAAAATTTTATACATATATTTTACATTATAAAAAACAATCTAAAGTAGTTTTTTATAAATATTATTGTAAGTAATATTATTAAAGAGGCTATATAAATGTAGGTTAAAAGCAAGTGAATAGTTTAACTTATGGAATAATACAAGTATTCAAAATAAATAAACTTTATTTTTAAAACTAAAGTATGATTTTTCCATGAATATTCCGTTACAATTTAAGCTTATCCTCAGTAAAACATCAATGAACTCTAAACAAATGAACTTGTAAACACTTCTCCTCATAAAATATCTTGTCACATTCACCACATTCGTACTTCTTACTATTTCCATGGCTGAAGAAATGAATACAAGCATTCCTTTTATGTTTAAAATTTCTCTTACACCTAAAGCAGAATTTATTCTTTCTCAAAGTATGTTTAAGTTTGTGTTGGTTCAACATCCAGACAAATTTAAATTTTTTAGGACATTTCTTACACGATAAAACGCCAGTCTCACTGTTTTCAGTCGCCGGATTAAGCAAACTTTCCGTTGTTGGTATTTCATCGTTTTTGCTATCAAAAGACACACTATCTAAATGTGTCAAACAATGAGCATTGAAATCACTTTTAAGACAAAAATAAGTACTGCAGATTCCGCAAACCCAACCGAGACGCTTAAAATGTTTTTGGAGACCGTTCATGTCATTAAAAACGGTTCGGCAAGAACTGCAAACTTGGGGTTGCAGGTCAGTACACGAAAAGGTCTCAGAATCAATTGCATAAATTTGATTACTTACCACATCTGAATTACTAGGATGAACAGTTGATTTATGATATAACAGTTCACTTTTACTCATACATTTTTTGTTACAGAAGTTACAAGTAAGAGATTTTCCTTCCATTTCTTTACGGGCTTTTTCCCTCTTATGTGCAAGGAGGTGCTGTTTCATTTGAGAAAGTAGTCCGAATACTTGAGTACATTCAGAACAGTGGAATAATTCTCTTTTAATGACATCGCTTTTTCCAGACACAGATTCAGCTTTTATAAATACAGTATTCGCATTTAGAGGTCGAGATAGAGAAATACAATCCGACTGAACGAAGTTATTGGTAATTGGACTTTTTTTCCCTCTTTTCTTGCACTTGCACTGTTTTAAAATTTTTTTGCACAGGTCGCATTTCGTGGTGACACGCTTCTTTTCCTTTTCACTGTGGGTTAAATAATGTAGAGCAAGATCACGTCGCCGATTAAATTTCTGATCACAGACATCGCATACATGCTGCTTATCGTCATCTTGAGAAGTATCACTAAGATTATCAGTATCAAAATAATTCGTGGAACTAGACTGTTGCTCTGTTTTGATTCTTTGAAGATTGGGATTTACGAGGGCATCAAAGTCTGAAATATTTTGATTGCTGCTATGGATGAATTGAGAAAAATCTTGATGCATTTTCGAGGAGGTCATGCATTCTTGAATTGGGTCATTTTTTGAGTTAATATCACTAACAGGCAATTCGCTCATAAGTTTGATTTTACCTTCCTCTAAGTTTTGTTCAAATGTCATTGCGCTGTTATATTCAATAGTAGGAACATAAACTTTTAAGGTTTTTAAAGTCTCTTTACCATTCGCAATGAGATCATGTATTTTTGGTGTATTGTCATCAGCCATAGGCAAAGAAAATTCATTATATTTTCTTCCTGGATCGATCATAATAGAAAAAAATAATTAATAATTATAAAAAGAATGAAAAAATAAGAGTAATTTAAAAGAAAATGACCGTAAATCGTAGATCGTAAACATAAACGTCAAAACATTACGGATTTCAGTTTTTATTATTGCTTTAAAAACAGATACGGTTACAGTAAATTATCTTTTACATAGCTCTAGTGCTGAAAAAAAAATTATTTATAGGTGGCGCTTAATAAATGTTTTTCTTCACATTTATAGCTTATAAACTGTACTTTAAATTTTACTGAATTTTAAAATTAGATTCTTTTAGAAAATGATATTTTTGAAATTAAATTACTATTAATGAAATTAAATAACTATGAAATTAAACTGATAATTTCGTTTTTTGTTAGTCATTTTTTCTTATAAAAAGACGCATCAATTTTACATGCATACATTTTTACGCCCTGATGATGGTTGAAATAAATAATAGGTCAAAATAATTTATGGATTCCTTTCTCGAAGAAAGTGAAATGTATAGAAAATAAGCGAACTTTTTTAAATGTATATTAACATAAATTTTCCTTTTTCTTTTCCATATAGTTTTACGAAAATTTAGACGTATTTTCAATGTAAATAATCTAGTAAAAATATAAATAACGCACACATTCTTACCCCGTAAATTGCAGTTGGTGAAATATATGTTAAATGAATCTGTCAAAAATGACTTACATATTCTTACCTAATCAAAAGTATTTGGTAAAATTAACTATAGTTTTTTTACATAGATATTTAAGTATATCTTCCTGTTTTTGCGATACCCATCCTGGTAGCTCAACAATATTATTTAACATCAGATATATGCAATATAATACTGCAGTGATAGAAAACACTAGACTTCTGAATTAATTATTGCTTTTAGCAATTTCTGAATGTAAATCTTAATCTTATCTAAATGAATAAATCTCATTAAATAGAAAACGATGCATTTTTTGACAAATTTAATAGTTTACGCCAATTATTTTTGTTTAAATTTATATTATTCATGAAATTGAAAATATTTTGCGCTGCCATATACAAGACAACAACTGAAACTATTAGTATCATAGTATACTATGATATAGTATTCTATAATATTCTGATTTAGCAAGTCTCAAAGACGAAAGTTTGATTTTAATTAAATTACGATAATTATTTTATATATTTTTTTCCTCTATCAGTTAATTCTTTTCTAACTTCTGACGTTAGAAAATGAAGAAAAAATAATAATAATGAAGTAAAATAAACTATTTACGATTATATACTCTATCGAAATGGAAACAATCATTATCAAGCAAGTTCTTTCACAGAAAAAGAGTGATTAAAATATTCAAAAATTAGTTTATACGTGGGACTGAGAAAGATGATTTGCTATACTTCTCTTCTGCCTTGCCCCTCTTGCCACAACACTTTGCGCGACTTTTTTTCCATTTCTAACATAGCAATTTAACACGCTCACTGCTTAATTTCTTCATTTGAAAAACAAGTAAATAATATTTGAACTAAATACTCATAGATGTATATTTTCAAAACTGTGCATTTTCTAAAAGTATCAAATAATTTTGTTTCAGACAATGAAAGGGATTTGATATTAACTAAAACTGAGCCTGCTGACCTTAAAGTTGGGTGTACGAACCTTAATGGTGTCCCCGGGTCATTTATTTCACGCTTTCCTTTAATTAGAACAAAATCATATTAAAAAAAAAAGAGGGCTTTGAGGGGAAAAATAAACAAAAATTTAGGTGAAGATAATGGAGAGTAACAACCTGTATGTTATTTTAAAGGTTTTATTTTACAATTCCATATTTGTAGAAAATCTTAACTTAAAAGAAGAAAAAAAATTTCTTCTTATACCCACTCGAAAAAAAAGGTTAAGATTAAGTAAGGGATATGTTAGTCCCATAAAAAGCTATAGGATAATCTTCCAGCGAATGATAAACGTTTACTTTTTATTGTAACTACACAGCAGCTATAGTCAGTAGTTCTGTAAAGTATTTAACTCATTGCAATCAAAGATATTGATACTAAAAAAAAAAAGGTAAAACCTATTGTAATGACCCGTAAGTCACCCAAAAAGCAAGTTTATGTAATTCATTCTTGAAAAAAGTAGTGAGAAAACTTTTGTTTTTATCATTGTACCTAGAGTGTAGCATTAGTATGAGGCTGGCTTGTTATAAATTTTATATGCTTCCTTTTAATGTGGCTAAAACATCATTCATAGATATACAGTAAAAACCTCCTGTTACGGACAGTCCCGCAAAACGGATGCCTCTCAATATGGACATATTTTTAATTCCCCATGAATAAACCATTCATTTATGTAAATTCTCCGCAAAGTAAACACTCTCGTAACCGGACAGTCATTTCTGCCCTAAAAAGTTATTTTTCATCTCTTCAAACCGGACACTATTTCTTCTAAATTTGAAAAAAAAAAAATACTTTTTTTTTACCTTATCCATAACTAAAAATATTGTTAAGCTATTTCACTACTAAATAATCAATCTTTCTCCTGTCACCTTGCCCGATCTTTGCAATGAAAGAAGCGAAAATGATGATGCTTCTTGCCCACTGAAAATTTCTTTTCAAATTGAAGACTATTTACCATATGTGATGAGAAAAGAGAGAGAACCAAAATATAATCTTTGAGGTGTTTATATGAATGAAACATTTATTCAGACACTTGATAGATGATTAATTGTGAATATATCAACTCCATCATAGTCCTCCTGCCTTACAGGTGAGCATTGCTTTCGTTTTTTTTTCGTTCTGTAAATCGCAGGAAGTTTCCTATCAAGTGATGGGTAGGTGTTAGGGAGTGTAACATAGTAATTGAAACCGATTGAGGACTAAAAGCTCCTATTCGGTATCATATGACTAACATATCTGTGTTAATGGGAAAATTATATTCATTTATCTGTAGCTACATCCAGAATTATGTATTTGTATCAAACTTTTTCATACATTCTTTTTGAAGTTTAAATGAATATCCTTGCAGATAGTTATTGTAGATTAGTAAATTAGCTTTACATCACTGAAAATACAGGGTGTTTATAAAGTCCCGGACCCATTTTGATGTTTAATAACTCATAAAATAATAGAGATAGATTAAAATTAATAACATAAATGGTTAGATAGACTCAAAAAGTTTCATGACCCTTGCCAATGAACTGCCTCCTTTGTCGCACGGAGAATATCAAGTCGATAGTCAATTCCACGCCAGGTAGCGGCAAGCATGTTGTTGTATGCATTCTCCTTAATATCCGTTCGAATAAAACATCACATAGTACTACATAGAACAAACACATCAAAAGTAAACATAACATTGCAAGAGTTGCCAAAAATAAACGAGAGAAAAATGCAATTAATAAGCAGACGATATTTAGAAAAGTACAGATATTTAGACTGGAAAATGAAATTAACCACACACGCAGACGATATTTACAAAAGTAAAGATATTCAAACCTGAAAAGGAAAATATATGAGTTATTCCATCAATAAATGCCAAAAGTTTGTTTATATCTTCATTATTTTATGAGTTATTAAACATCAAAATGGGCCCGGGAATTTATAAACATCCTGTATTATAAAAACAATTTACGGTGTTAAACTTTGCTATTAGGGTACTGTTCAAGGAAACGGACAACTTTTTCGGTTTCAAGAGTATCCGTTCAACCCGGTTTCACTGTACATATATATAAGCCTCACTATAAAGCATGGACACTTCTGAGTGTGTTGACCATTGACCAAATGTAGAAAAACTTATTTAGCTAAAATTAGTAAATAATGCTGTCAGTTGCTACCTGATTGTTCTACAACTGGTAAAATAGTAACAAATTTAACAATAGTAACAAATCTTGTAAAGAGAAAGTGCATATCTATGTAAAGACAAAATAAATTTCAAAATTAAAGTAATTAAATAATAATTCATTATTGAGAATTATTATGAGACTATAGACATAATTTCAAAAAATGTAACTGAGCCAAAAAATAGGCAGATAAGGCTATGTTTATTTTAAACTGTATTAAAATAATGATATTCCTTATTTCTTTTTAAAAATTTGTCCAAATTCAAATGCTCAGATGACGTTCGTCTTTTGAAAATTTCTATACCTATATACATACCATCTTTTGAAAATTTCTACTTCTCTCTCTATATATAGTATATATATTCTCACACACATAATATTTGCTCTAATTTTTGTCGGCAGCTTTTGCGCATATTTATTAGAGTACACTGGCTTTTATAATTTTTTAATTTTTCTAAATACTAAGTCATTACATATATAATACTTAGGTGTTCATTTTAAATGAACAAATATATATGCATGTTTTACCAATTCATCGCATTCACATGTGAGAAACTGATTTGCTATACAGGAAAGAATTCACATTGAAATGCAATTTTCATCAAAGAGTTAATTTAACACAAATTGTTTCTACATACTATTAATAATTATAAAATCTATATAGTAGAATGAAGCGTCTTTAAAATAAGTGGACGCTCCTAAATGAATGAGTGAACAGAAATTATTAACATTAAAAGGAAATTTTAATTGCACAATAACATGTTTTTGAGATTGTGATATTCTCAACTAAGATGAGTGCTTTATAAAATATTAAGTAATAAATTCATACAAAAAACACTACTTACAGAATATAGTTCAAGCAAATCGATTTATTCATAAAAACATATACACATGTTCAACATTATCACAATTTATCTTAATAAACAGCAAGATTAATTTACTCGATTTGAGGGGGAAATAAGAATACTCAAACACAATTATAACGTTATAAAAACATTTTCCATTTAAATACTAAAAATATTTCAAACCTGTTTCTTATCAACGAAGAAATTTCATTAATTTATATTTAAATTAAGATTAAAAATAACAACATAGGAATAATGCAATTGCATGGAACATAGAATAAATATAGAGATGTTACATTTTTATCAAACATGTAGAGCACTTTAAAATGTAAAAACCAAGTAGAAATAACCATCATTGTTACTATCAATTGTTTATTCTTCAGAAAGCAAACAAAAAGGTATTTTAACAATTAGCTTACAAAATAATAAGCACACAGTTTTTTAAAAGTAAGCAATATTTTTTGATGTTTATATATATATATTTTAATAAACATCAGCCAGTATATTTAGTAAAAATTTCAGGTCGCAGAATTTTCGCTTTAAAAAATAGGTCTGCAAAATCAATGGAAAAAAGAAATAACTGGTTGCTAAATAAATTGTTCAGAATTAAACCCTATCTGGTCATGTATTCAAAACCTGGTCATGTATTCCGGTCAAACCTGGCCATGCCTGGTCTGGTCATGTATTCTTGTCAAACCAGGTATTTTATGTGAATGAAGTAAATACTCCCCTCACACGATTAAAACTCATTTGCTAGTACAAGTGAATATGACATTACTTATGATTAGATAAAGAAAAAAGGTAAAACTTTGAGGCATCAATATAAAATGCAAAATGAATAACAAGAATAATTTTTAACAAATAATTAGAAATAACATTAATTTTGTGCACACAGAAATAAAATGAACATGAATAAATGAAATGTAATGATGAATTTATAACAAAAATAAAATATTGAAAGAAAAACCTGATAAAATAAATAACAATGACTAAAGCTTTAAATGTAAACTAAAATAGACTAGATATTTAAGATTAACATAAATTATAAAATATTAGATGACTCAATAATAAAAGTATAAATTAAAATTTTTTTCAGATGTAGAATAACTAAAATATCCGTACATGAATTAAGCTGCATGCTAGAAACAGAAAAAAAAAATTCTCCAACGAAGTGACTGACAAATTTTTTCATAATTAAGAAAGATGGTAACAAATAAACTCAGTTTTATCTCAAAATTGTTAGCAACAAACTTTAAAAAAAAAGTTTATTTTTTATTTTTAGAAACACAAATTGATGCACTGAAGAGCTTGGGGATTTTAACAAGCTTTCTCTGCAAGACGACAGCTAAATTAGTTAGCATATAGCGAAAATGGAGAAGTACTAAAAATAACAACTTTCTAATGAAAATTGTGCAAAATATTTCATGACAAAAACTGTTATACATATTATTTGAGATATTAATCAACACTTGAAGTAACAATAGAATATATTAGAAACTAACATGAATATATTAGAAAGAAAATACTTATTTTAAACTTGTAATTTTAAACAAAATTAAAAGTTATGAAAAAAACTTATATTGATACTGCAAGGTTTTTAACTATATTAAGGATAAATATATATATTTACAACTCATATGACATTATTGAAACGCTGTTTACAAAATTTACTTTATTTAACATCAAACTTTACATTATAACTGCAATTTTTATCACCTCAAAAATGTTTTTCTAAATGTTTTCTTTCTAAATGGAATATACCTGATAACAAAAAAGAAAAAATTAAATTGGATCTTAATTACAGAATCTTAAAACCTATTTTTCTATCTGTAGCTTAAAAATTTCAGCAAGAACAATATAATTATGTTTTCTAACTTCCTATGACTAATATAATTCTTTTTTTTTTTTTTCAACAATTCAAAGTGCTACGAAGTCCTCTGTAGGAAGAAAGTGAATGTTTTAACTATAAATACCTACATACACAATTTACTATAATTGAAACACAGTTGTGAACAAAAGTAATGATATGGTTGGAATGGAGAAATTAAAAGCTAATAAAGAAATTTAAGACTTTTTTTTATAACAATAGTTTAATGAATTAACTGTAGAAACCAAGCGCACTTCCAATGACTAATAACAATCGTATTTAGACAGTGAGTGAAATCACATTGAAAAATGAGAGTGGGGGGAAAAACAATACTATTTCTTCTTGGGATCATCTGGGTAGAGCTGTTTTAAAGGAACTAAGCTGAGTAACATGATGTGCCTTTCATACATTTTGCTATTGCGGAAAAGGGAGTCTGTTCCATGCAGGCGATCTAACACTCCAAGTACTCCAAAATTTTGATTAAATCTGCAGGGAAGAAAAAAGTTAGGTTTATTAAAAAATTGCAACAAAATATGTACATTTTTCATGATATTGATATTTTACAGTAAATATACATGATAGGAGTAGTTAATGCATCAGACATTTTTTTGGTATCAAACTACAAAAAGTAGTCTAAAATTGTGGTTTAAACCAGTAGTTTAACAGTTCTTGATTTTTCAAAAATAGTCTATTAATGTCTGCATTGGTTTGAATAAAAATGAGGAATAATAACACAGTTTTTAAATATGTACCATGCATAACAGAGAATGTACAAAAATTAATAAAAATGGCAGTCAGAAATTCACTCAGAAAATATGCTGACAGAACAACTGCTTGAAATTGGTTATAATACAGCAAATAAAAAATACTGATAGTGTTTCTCTGTTATAAACCAGCTGAGAAAGGTACCTGTTA
The DNA here is from genome assembly GCF_043381705.1 of Parasteatoda tepidariorum. Classification (NCBI taxonomy): domain Eukaryota; kingdom Metazoa; phylum Arthropoda; class Arachnida; order Araneae; family Theridiidae; genus Parasteatoda; species Parasteatoda tepidariorum. The sequence continues at coordinate 45,950,717 of NC_092204.1, read as the reverse complement.
CAGCTGTTTCAAATATGAGAATGAGTAAGAAAAGAGGTAGAATGAGCAACTGATAAAATATGCTAAAATCAAAAAATTTTTCTTTTCCTTAAACTTACATATTTTTTAAGTTTTTTCTGCTTTTGAGCGAGAGATTTTTCTTAAATATTTAAAATGGAAGCAAAATTAAAATTTCGACATTTCATTTTTGGTTAAATAAACATATTTTTAAATGATTTTTGATGACCATGAAATCACAGAATAAAAATAATTCACATATACTTAAAAAAAGCAACTGCTAATTATGGAATCAACTTATAAAATAGTGAGAAATTTGAAGTTGTCAACAATGAATTATTATTAAATGTCGTTTGCATCATATTTGATGGCATGATATTTAATAATTAGCTGAAAAATAGATAACATCTTTAAATTATAGTCTTATACAAACCCTAATATAAATCTTGGACTTTTACTTTCGGCACAAATTTGATATTTCTTTATGCTGTATAATTACAGATCATTGCTGTTAATTTAGTAATACTAAAATAAACAAATATTAAAAAATTGTAATTGTTTTTAATTTTACTAACTTTGTGTTTACTAACATTGAAACATAAAATAATTTTTCATTATAGAAGAAAAGTTAAGTGAGTTTGAAAATATTAATTTTTATATCACTATAAACTTTTAAGATAAATGTACCTTATTTCAAATAAAAAGCATTCAGTTAAAGAAGCATTAGTTACTTTTCTTGTATCAAACGTATAAGATTAATACAGCAATATTTCATAGCGTAAAGAGTGAAATAAACAAAGTCATATTTAATTGCCATACTTAAATAAAGAGTGAAATAAACATAAGAGTCACATAAAGATTCCACTTCTGCTAAGTAATAGACTTCTCAAACTCAAAATCATGAAATCAAAAATTATAAAATAAAAATTTCTTAACTACTTTTGTTATAAGAACAAAATCAATTAATGTCATAAAAGAAAAAGAATAAGGTGATTGCTTTGAACACATAAATTTTGTTGCGATATAGCCGTGTTTAATGTAGAAATATTTTTTGGAGGAAGGTATGGGTTGATTATTCCACTTATATTCTAAAATATAGTAAGTGTGAAAGTCCTTACTTCAAATGGTGAAAGTCATGAGCCTCAGGTGAAGGAAAGAAAGGAAAGTGAAAACCAGAATGAGCATTCAGGGTAGATAAGATAGCCATTGAGAACCATAACCAAGACGTTGCTGTGTGGCTACCCAGAACTAAGGGCCCCAACAAAGGTGGTAATAAATTCGAAAAAATGTGTTCCACAGGGTGGCAATATATAGCAGTAATGGCAATGGGTGAAGTCCATTCGTGGTGACGCTTGTGAATATATTTGTAAATACGTGGGTGGTGTAAAAGCCTAAAATTATAAGAAAAGTTTCTTCTTTAACATTACATTAGATTATGAAAAGAAAAATAGAAAAGTTAAACATTATACAATGCAGAAAAAAAAATATTAGAAAAATATGCTTAAAATAAAACTTTTAATTCACTTGTTTAAACACATTTTGAGTAAAAAAAAAAATATTCCAAATTTAAAACTATAAAAAAGTTTTAAAACTGAAAATATACATTTATACAAATGCAACTATACAAATTGTTAGTTTCTTTTCAATGTGTTTCGCAATAGTTCTGATGGAAAATTAATATTTTTCCAAAGAATACAATAAGTTTCATGGCACTTTATACGGATATTAATTAAATTGATCATTTTATAATGATTGAAATTTATTATCTTCTTAAATATTGCTCAATATTGAACATTACCAAATTTTTTTTACTGTCACATTCTCATCATATTATTGCATAATAAATTTGCTGTAGATTGCAATTCTACATCTATATTTACATTAAAAAATAAATATTGCTTTCACTGATATTTTACATAATTTTCACCCTGCCAGCTTTTTTCTCTCATAATGTTAACTTTGATGAAACAATATTAAGTTTCACATGTTTCTAAACCATGTTAAAAAAATATTCTCTGATATAATAATATTATTGGTGCAGCCATTAATTTGAAAATTATTTCAAATAAAAATGGAAGTTTCTTTTTTGCATCACATTCATCAGTCATAGGAAAACTATTACTATCAGTAAAATTCTAATTTTTAGCAGCCACATAATCGTAAATTTGAAAATGTGTAATGTATCTTACTTAATTTAAATTTTAAATTAGTTTTGGAACAAGTAAATTGTTTATATTTTTTTGAATTTTTCAAAGTAAAGGAAAAATTATTGCAGCAATATTATTTTTTACAACCCAATACTCTTATGACTGATTATAAAATAAAAAAATATTAACTCTTTTTTAAAAATTTGAATTAGCAATAAATTTTAAAACTTTGATATTTTTTTCTAAAATCCAAAAAGGTTAACAAAAAATAAGTATCTTTTCAGGGTTGCAGAAGAATAAAATTCTCTCACTTTTCCAGATATATTTTTTAAAAATTACAGTTTAATACTGCAGTATGTACTGACAAAGCAGTGGTCAAAATATACAGTGAACCGCGAAGAGTTAATGTTTGTAATTTATATATTATATTATATATATAATTAAAAAATATAACACTACTCTAGGCAGAAATTTATTATAGAGAATTTTCTGTATTTGAAATGTCTAGAAAAAGAAATTATGCCACCACAAAACAAAATTCTAGTAGTATATCAATAGAAATTAATGTAGCAATTACCATGTACGTTTTATTTGCAGTTGTCACAATTGTACTCAATTAGAGTATTCCGTGCCCATTTTTGCTGAGCAATGAAATTATTCAGTTATTCTTGTCCAATGAATTAAATAATAATTATTGAAAATAATGAATGATTTATTCTTTATTCAAAACATTTCTGACTAATGAATAAATCTTTATTCATTATTCAGGAAGATTTTGAATAATTATGCATCATTCTTCATTCATTATTCTGAATGACAAATGCCCATCTCTGTTTGAGGTTTAGAAATCCAAATAAGCAAAAAAAATATCTATGTTTATTCTGAGAAAGTACATTTTTGTGTCTGATTTCGTAACTTAATTAATAGTTAGCACTAATTAGCATATTTGAAGTCACCCCCGTGAACCATTAAAATGGACACGTAGTGCCTGAAAATCCAATCATTAGAGCGTGATACATTTTTTAATTTAGCATACTGTACATGAAATACTATAAGATCCTTCTAAAAGAAATTTCTCCAAAGAGCTTTTTTTAATTGATTCCCAAACAGTAATCCTAGCCATTAAAAAATGCTTCACCAGTCATGATATACTACTTAAAAGTACAGTCCATCATATCAATTTTCATAAGGAATCAGATCTAGCTCTGTAGCTGATCTCCTTACTTATAAAAGGGATGGCACCTTGTCAAAATCCAGAGCCAAAGACCTACCTGGAATTTAAGAAATTATGATGCCTCTTTCTGAAAAGGATTTTTCCATTTTAAGGAAGAAACTAGACCTATGGAAGACCCTGCTCATCACTGGTTTATTAGGAAATCTGCTGGATAACTTTTGAAGTTCCTTGAAGGATCTTAACAATGCTTTGTAGACATAAAACTGGTCACTCATTAATGGCATGAGATTTGAAAAAGGAAGGAAAATTTTTCGACCATGCTCAAGTTGCAACATGCCAACATCTTCGGACTACATCCTAGACTGCCTCACTATTACTGTTGAGGATCTATTCCTAAAAACATCAATGGTTGCCTCAAAGTTAGTGAAACATTTGAACAATTTCAAGGACTTGATTTAGAGCTAATTTAAACCACAGGAATAAGTCTCATCACCAGCATACATTTTTTTGAGTTTTTATTTTTTTAATAGTTTTTTAATTTTTCAAAAGTAAGTAAAACTAACAGTAAGTAACTTCGATTTCTGGTTAACCATCAAGATGTCAGATTTTTTTTTCAGTCACAGTGCTGCTTTAGAAGACTTACATTTTAATTTACACAATATACATAAGCTATTTTTATGTATTGTATTGTAACACATTTAAGTAATACTAACCTGTGAGAATAATAGAAGCCTACTTCTTCCATGATCACACAAAATATAAGCTCAAATATTACCCATTGGAATGTTGGAAGAGTCTTTCCAGAGTTATATCCTCTCCAGACCATTAAGTAATAAGCTAATATTCCAAATGGTAAACCAATCACAAACTGATTAATCAAAACTTGTTTAACAACACTCAAGACTTGAGGTAAAGATACCTAAAAATTTATAGCGTAAATAAACATATTTTTTAAATGTATCCACTTATTACAATTTTATCAGAAAAATATAAAAAATAAAATTCTGTTTTAAATTTTTTTTAAATAAAAGAAAAATAAAAGAAATAAAAACTTATTACACAAGGAAAAAAAATTATTAAAGTCTTGACATCTAGCAGAGATTACATTCAATACATATCAGAAACAACAATTTTCAGTTAAAAATATTTAAAAATGCATTTATATTCTAAATAAAACAGATAAATATGTATATTTTCTTCAATTGAAATTAGAAATGCAGTATAACATTTGAGAATAACCTCCAAATTTAAAAGGATATCAATAGTTAACTATACATATAAATAGTTTAAAACTGACATAGAATGTGAAATGAATAACAAGGAATGTTTCTTAAAAATTGCAATTGACACAAAAATCCAGAACTTAAAAGAATAGTAAAATAACTAGTTGCATCATAAATTTTGAATCAGCTTTAATTCTATTAAGAAATGTAATTAGTGTATACAACAACAACAAAAACTAAATTGATGGGGAAATTTCTTTGGCACTCAATTATTTAGCATAATTTTTGGGAAATATTTATGTTAAAATGTTATTTATGCTTACTTACACGCTCAACACCAAAATCTAGCTCGTTTAAGGTTTCTAATCTAATATTAATCGCAATATTAATTATCGCAAGTAATAATTAAATTAAATGGTGCTTTTTTAATAAAATGAAATGTTATAAACTTTACTTTTTTAAGTTAAGCGATATTTCATAATTTTGCATTGTGCATATGCAATGCTAAAAGAAATGAACAAAGTTAAAACCAAAAGCAAAGTGCATTATTACTTACAGGATACGAAGCTACATCTTGAATTTTGTAACGAAGAGCAAATGCAGGTTTGCCTGTTAAGTCAGTAAATGTATACAATAAACCAATAACCCAATACACTACAAATGTGACCAAGAAAGTACCTGCAAGAATAAAATACCTAGCAATAAAATTTATTTGCATATGAAAAAGAATAAAACTATATTCATTAACTGGATGCCAAACTGTCTAGTTGAGCCTCCTGTTTAAATTAAGTTTTTCGAAAAATAAATTCAATTTTTAAAAGAACTCATTAAAGTTAGTTAGTTACAAATTCAAACTAATTAGCTAAGTTTGGCAGCTATCTTTCTTTGTGACCAATTTGATGCAACAATATTTGATACACAGATAAGTATCCAAGTTTTCTACTACTAAATTTGATAATTGTCAAAATGTTTAATATTCAACACTTCATGCATATTTTTGACAGTCAAATACAACCATACTATTTGAATGAAGAAGATAATCTGAAAAAAGATTGATGTAAGTTAAAGAAAATTAAATATCTGAGAAAAATTTAATTACTTTAGATATTAAGTCCATTAAACTACAAGCTTTAATTGAACCAGTAAAGAAGCAAACATGAGTAATAAAAAGTAAAGAACAAAGTTTAGAAAAAAACCTTTTAGGTATGTTACCAGCTTGAGAAGCTGAAATATCACCATTAAATAATTAAGTATTAACGCATATAATTAAAAAAATTTTTTTTAAGGAATCTACTGTGAAATTTCATATTTTGATGAGCAGAATTTTATCTCAGATTAAAAAAATATACCTACTAAGTACAGTGGAGTACCATACGTAAGGAATTAAATATAGCTTGCATATCCATTGCACTTGTATTCTTTTAGCTTTATTGGAATTCTTATAAAAGGTATAACCATAAATCTATTCTATCAGATATGCTTACACCAGCAAATTTCAGTGTGAAGTGGGAAAATTACCTATTCTTTTTGCAAATGAAGAGAAGCACATGTAGGGAAATAATAGCATTAACAGCTATACAGGGTGTCCCGAAACGCCCGCATAAACTCTGCCCAAAGAAGCGTTCCTGTACGATCCATAGTTTACGAGAAAAATACGAAAAACAAAGTATGACGTCACTGCCGGTACAAGAAAAAAACACTTTATTGGACATATCCACGACGTGCTCAAGCCTGCCTCAACAAGCACGGCGGACACTTTGAACATCTGCTTTAAATTGTGCATAAATATACTGCTGTTGATATGTTCAATAAAGTGTTTTCTTCTTGTACCGGCAGTGACGTCATACTTTGTTTTTCGTATTTTTTTCGTAAACTATGGATCGTACAGGAACGCTTCTTTTGGCAGTTTTTATGTACTCCCAACGAGGAATCTAGCTGTGCAGAGTTTATGCGGTCGTTTCGGGACACCTTGTATATGTTTTAAATGTATTCATTTATGTTGAAATTGGAGAGAATATTAAGTAACAAAACTTTCTATAGATATAAAAAGGGATGACGTTCTTCTTTTAAAATTAACTTGCAACTAAGAGCAAACCAAATAATAAACAACGAAATTAAATTTTTTTTTTTTAATAATACAAACAGCTTCGTCCACTGTTTAACAACACTGCAATAAAGAATGTGAGTGAATCAAAAATTTTTGTATTTTAATTTAAATCAAAACAAACAATAAAAAACAACATAAATGGATGGAGGAGTGGATGCATTTTATAAAAGAAAATAGTAAAATAAAAACAAAGAGGTTGATAAACATCTAAAATCTTCATTTTTATTGGCAAAGGTAATAAGTAACTTAAGAATATATTTAAGGGATGCTCAAAAGAAAGTGACTATTCAGATATAGACTATTTATTAGCAGCATTGTAGAAAACAATTAAAACACAAATTTTGAGGTTGATGCAAACTATAGCTTAAAGCAGCTTATTTTTTAGATTGAATGAGAATGAGTACATACACTATTACACGCACTATTACATACTATTAGATACACTATTACACACACTTAAATATAATATTATTGCAATTGTAATTAGAAACTTAAGACTTTATTAACAGAAAACTGACTATAATATAGATTTTAAGTGATTTAATTTCCTATAACAATTTAATTCAATATTCCTGCACTACAGTGCTGTCTTTCATTTGCTTTTTTTTAAATGTTTGGTAAATTTATGAGGTTTTAAATTTTTGAAGATGACATACATTAAGTAACTTTTATCAAGTTATTTAATCACCGGTACACAAATACAACACTGTGAAAAAAGAAAGAAAACGAAACGAAACAAAACAAGATTAAATTAAAATAAATTACACAATTTAGCTGAGCAATCAGTTAGTAGAAAAACACTTGTGAAATACTAGATAAATAGGTTAGAAATTACTATTGATGTTTCTTAGATAATGCTATCTTTACCCAAATTTGATAAACTGATAACTATTTTAATTCTAAAAAAACAATTCTAAACTTACCCCATACTCCTATAGTGTATCGATCTGAACCAAAAAATCTCCATATCTTATTCCATTGGCTTTGCCAAAAATCACCTGATGCACCCCAGAAATGCTGCAAATGCCTTAAAGTATGATACAATAATATGTATGATTTAAAGAAAATAAAAATATAAGGATATTTTATTTGTAGAGATAATTTTGAAAAACTTCACTCAGCATATACATACATATATCCTTTAAATAATGTGGCCTTTATTTTGCATAGCTAACTTAGTACAACTAAGTGCAAAGTTATCATTGAAGTTAAAATGATAGGAACTAACATTGCATTATAATTTTGAATTACCTTTTTGAGTATGTAATAAACAATTATACACATATTTGAAAAATAAAAGTAATGACTAAAATATGAGATGTTATTTTTATAACATAACATATATGCCTTAATAAGAATTAAAAAGTACCACTTTGATTCTATTCATTTACAGATTATAGCAATAGCATAGGATTAAACTTACATTAAGTACATGAACTGAAAGATATATATATATATATATATATTAAAGAAAATTTTTTCTTTCATCTGATCTATGCTGATAATCCAAAATTAATTGGATAACACAACAGAAAATTAACTGCACAGATCAAAAATTGAACAAAAATAGTTTCCTTTCTGTCTAATGTGTAAGTAATAATAAAATATATAGAAATATAAATTGCCAAACAACTTTAAGAAAATATTTAAAACTTAAGTTACAATATGAGAAAGATAATAAAATACTAAAACAATTAGAAAGAAAAATCAAGTATATATAAATACAAAAAAAAAATCATATTGATGCATATTATTATGACTTGTCTAACAGTTTACTACAGTGTATAAATGATGGAACGGATTTGATTGATTATAGTTCTTAATTGAACAAGAACAAAACATGACTATTTCATACCAGACTTAAAATATTAAGTAATAAAAGTAGATTAATAACACAGATAGTAATCAGTAAATAAACACAGATTTAATTTTAAAAACTACAAGCCAAAAAAATAAATAAAATATGTGGAAAAGGCAGGAAGATAATAGGACTTTAAAGGCATGACATTCGTGGGAAAAAATCAAACCCTTTATTGACTGCAATATATTAAAATTTTGGATACAAAGAAAAATATTTATTAGTATAAAACTTTCACAGAATTGAAATTTTTTGTTAAAATGCCTGATATTTTAAAAAAGGAAGGAAGCCAGTCTTATCAAACATGTTTAATTCTACGAAACTATGAGAAAGGCATTTAAATTCATTTACATTTTTTTTTTCTTTAAACGGGCAATAATGACATAGGTTGAAAGAGATCAAAGTAAAATAAATGAATTTGAAAAATGGGAAAACCTGTATATTTAATATATTATTCAACATAATAAATTATTTATAACATTACACATAACAATGAAATCTCTCGGGAGAGACCACTCTCTGTTCCACTCTAAAATAGTTNTAGGAACTAACATTGCATTAGAATTTTGAATTAACTTTTCGAGTATGTAATAAACAATTATATGCATATTTGATAAATAAAAGTAATAACTAAAATACGAGATGTTATTTTTATAACATAATATGTATGCCTTAATAAGAATTAAAAAGTACCTCTTTGATTCTATTCATTTACAGATTATAGCAAAAGCATAAGATTAAACTTACATTAAGTACATGAACTGAAAGATTTACATATTAAAGAAAAATGTTTCTTTCATCTGATCTGTTTTAATAATCCAAAATTAATTGGATAACACAACATAACAGAAAATTAATTGTACAGATCAAAAATTGAACAAAAAAGTAGTTTCCTTTCTGTCTTATGTGTAAGTAATAATAAAATATATAGAAATAAAAATTGCCAAACAGCTTAAAGAAAATATTTAAAACTTAATGTACAATATGAGAAAAATAATAAAATATTAAAACAATTAGAAAGAAAATCAAGTATATATAAATACAAAAAAAATATTGATGCATATTATTATGACTTGTCTATTAATTTACTACGGTGTATAAATGATGAAACGGATTTGATTAATTATAGTGTCTAATTGAACAAGAACAAAACACGACTGTTTTATACCAGACTTAAAATATTAAGCAATAAAAATAGTAAAATCACACAGATTTAATTTTAAAAACTACAAGCTAAAAAAATAAATAAATAAAATATGTGGAAAAGGCAGGAAGAGTACAGAAATACTTTTGAGGTATGGCATTTGTGAGAAAAAATCAAACCCTTTACAGGGCTATATTGACTGCAATATATTAAAATTTTAGATACAAAAAAAATATTTATCAGTATAAAACTTTCACAAAATTGAAATTTTTTGTTAAAATGTGTAACATTTTAAAAACTAATATAAAGTGTATTACAATACATATTATACTAAGCAAGTAATTTTCCTCTTATCAAACAGGTTTAATTCTACAAAACTATACGAAAGACATTTAAAATCATATAAATTTTTTTTTTTAAATGGATAATAATGACATAGGTTGAAAGAAACTAAAGTAAAATAATGAATTTGAAAAAAATGTATATTTAATATATTATTCAACATAATAAATTATTTATAACATTACACATAACAATGAAATCTCTCGGGAGAGACCACTCTCTGTTCCACTCTAAAATANTAGAACATATTTAGAAACACTATCCTTTATAAAAAATATATACATTTTACGTATTAATTAAATTTCACATATAAATGTAGGTTTTTAACATTTTCGACAGTGAGGTTTTTGACGTGACGGTTTAAACCGTCAAAAACTGTCACATGTCAAAAACCTGCCAACCCTGGCTGTTGTTAGGGGTTTCCCCCAATTGACTTCAACATATTATTGAAGGTACATGATTTTTCACAAACGATTTTAATTTCAGTCAGCGTCACTACCTTGATGCAGAAATGCCACATGAAAACCAGATTGATGAAAAAATTTAACGTCAATAAAAAGATTCCTACTGATATAATTATGTGTAAAAACAAATTTACCAATTGTGAATGATAGAACTATTTTAATGATGTTTAATTAAAAGAACAATTAAGTTTTTTGTTCAGTGTTCGCATTTAGTTTTAAGACATAAAAATTAATTCACTTTAAGAGATGAGAAGAGTTAGGTTTGTTTGCAATGCTTAGTTTAAAAATAACTTTTTTCTTCTAAAATAACTATTTTTTGTGTTGTCTAATTTAACTTTAAACTCTAAAAATAAATCATTGATAGCATCGTTTTTAGAGCACTGTGACATAAGGTTGTAGATATGTTTCAGAGACCATCAGCCCTCTAAATAAAAGCTTCACACAAATATTTTGAATTTGTTTTAATCTACTTATTTGTTTTGTTAATATATTTTGTTTTGATATTTTTTCTTGTTCCCTTATTTAAACTTTTCTGCATTTGATGCAGAGGTTAACCCAGCGGCTGGTAGAGGTTCTCCAACAGAAAATTAATGAAAAAAAATTCCATCCCTCCAAAAAGTGGTCGTAATAGAGGTACATAGAGATGGTCTTTCCTGGAAGTTTCACTGTGTATTAAGTTATCACATATTAAAACTTAGTGCCCGAGAAGAATAAATAGGCTTTTAAGTTTCAATTGAATAGAAGAAAATTAGGATAAAATAAAAAGACAATTATAATTTGGCAAGCAGGATTATTGAAGCGGTAAAACTAATTGTTTGAGACTTACCAAGTTAATGTATTACTAAAAGCAACAAAAATTACAATTGCTGAACTCAGGATAAATAATGCACTTTTTAAAGAAGAAATAAGTTTTTCTCTTTGAACTCTTTTATTTTGAGCTTCCTCGAGAGATGAAGGCGAAGGCTGAGTGGCTATCTGCTCTGGGGATTCCATATCAACTACTGAAAATGACTTTTAATTCTGTAACAAAAGTGGACTAATTAAATACTAAGTTATTATACAAGTAATTGCTGCTCATCATTTTAAAAATAATTTTGTGATTTAAAAATAAATACATTCTTTGAAATGGAATGCTAAATATATTAATATAATATAACATTATTAAGCTTATTCTAACAATAGAATTAATTTAAAGAAATTAAAATAAATATGGAATTTTATATGGAAAAATAAAAAATGCATTAATATTTTACAATGATATTGATATTAATGTAAAATCAATAAAACTTCAACCATATCAAAGAAAAACATCTGGAAGAAAAACCATGTCAAAGAAAAATATTAGAGAATACCAATTTTATTAATAACCATGTAAGTTGAATATCAAAGTATACATTACATGCACAACATCTAGGGACTGAAATAAAGGAAGTAATTAAACGATAATCATAAATTAATAGTTAAAAAATAAATATAATTTTTGAGACGAAATTGTAAATATATTGAAAGCCTTATTATAGGAATAGAAATAACTTTAAGTAATAAATAAAGAATTTCACACAAGAAATTTTCGTACGGAAACAGAAGAATTGATTTATTATTTTTATAGTGATACTAATATCACTAAAACTTCAACCATACGAAGAGGAAACGAATTTGAGAATACCTTTATTAGCAACCGCGTAAGTTTAATATCAAAGTATACATTACATGCACATCTAGGGACTGAAAAAGATGTAATAAAACAATAATCATAAAAATTTAAGAACTAAGTGTTCAAAGAATCTAACTCATACGAGCAAGCTATGAATCCGTAATGAAATAAAAGTAAACATTCTAAAAATATAATGAGAAGGACAACTTTAAAATATCTGTGGGGAAATATTAAAAGTCGATAACAAAGTTTAATAAAATTATTATTATTTAAAAATTTCCAGAGGGAAATTTTTATTTAAAGAACGTACGATTTCTACAGAACGTTTTGACAGTTGTGAAAAATATTAAAAAAACGGTTATGATTTAAAAAGCATTGCATACTTATACAAGAGCAGATTTTAACAACCTGCACCTATCACGACAAATGGTTTTTAACTCAACGAAATAAATCAAAACTGATATATCGACGAAACAATAGATTTTTTGACATTTTCAATACGCAATAAGGAACCTCAGGATTTGTTTTTGTTGTTTTATCATACCATTGCCATCAAATTTTGAAACACACTAAATTTCAGGTTAAAAGTAGGCGATCTAGTGGCATCGCAACTGAGTTGGCCAATGAAAAACCCTAATGCAATTTATTAGCTGTTGAAGCAGTGCCAGTCTGAATCAAAAGGAAGTGAAATCTATGCAGATTTTTTCTGTAGAAAATGCGAATAAATACAAATTCAAATCTTGCAATGCACCTTTCTTTCTATGCTTGTTTGGAATGCTTCAAAAGGACTTTAATGTCTGTTGCTTGATTACTTATTTCCTTGCAAAAAGGGCAACTCACACTGGATGTGTTTTTTTTTTTGTTTTTTTGTATGAAAAAGAAATCGCATGCAAACAGGAACCTGATTCGTAAGTTTTTCGCTGATAAAGATTTCCACCAATCTAACAAAAGGTATATGAAGATAGAATTGCGTTAACCGCTAGAATTTCATATGGGATAGAATTCGATGAATTGATATCATTAGTTGATTCATTGCCGTTTGGCGATGGACCGGGAGAGCAGTATTAAGATCACCTGACTTTGAGAGCTTTATTAAGTTTACGGTTGTGTACGTGGTCGCTCCTGTGTTGTTATTAGCAGTCGAGTGTGTACAAGCTTCAGTGGTGTGTGATTGAGACTGAGTAACAACAGTGCGAAGAGGACAATGTCGCAGGGACAAATAGCAAGTCAACTGTTCAATATGTACCATGCATCGAAGTAGGCGTGCTCAAATCGAAGTGAGCGTTATGTCAAGATAGGCGTATTCTGATCAAGTCCGCAGGTCACTAATGTGGGGGTTGGAATACCGACGATGTCAACCTTCATCTATCAAAAAGTGTCCCAAGATAGAATCAAGTTAATGCGTCTTATATACTAGTGAATTGGAATTGTTTTATTGTAGTGGTAGTTACACCACAGGATCAACATCGAGTTGATTGGACGAATAGAACTGAAGTTATAAAGGTTTTATGTATAAAAAGTACAATTTTGTCCATTTACGCCTCTAGTGTAGTTAACTAAACAAGTTTAGGCATTTTTTTACCATGGAATTTTCGCGTTTAAGCGAATAAGATTCTCGAGTTAAAATGAATAATTAAAATATTAAAAGTATTTTCATTAATAAAAAGTCCTTTCTCGCGATCGCTACTTCGAAGTATAAAGAGTACTTATGTACACTTTTTTCTTCGCTACCTAGGGACATTTTTCACTTCCCTATGGAGAAATAATGTTCATTTTCTAAAATGCTTTAAAAATTCGAGTCAACAGCAAAAATAATTTTAAAGTCTTAAAATTGCTACTTTTTATGGAAAAGAAACCTTTTGCAACTTTAAAAATATGAGCCTTTTTGACTCATTTTTAGTTAATCGAGGAAAAAAAGAAATACATAGAAAATGCGTTGTTCCATAGCGTGGGGTTTTAGGAATAAACACTTTTTTTATTTAAAAAGCGCAATTTATTTATAATTTATAACATTTAAAATTTAGAATACGGAAGTTACGTCTTACGCAACACTAGTAGGAAACGTTATCTAACTTGCCTGTCTAGAAAGAATTAAAATCTCCTCAAATTACCTTCTCTATTTCTCTCTGAAGAGGGAGAAACGAGTAGAGGAGAATGGGGGAGATTTCAAGACTCATTTTTAATTTCAGAGCGAAGTCTTCTATGAAAAAATTTAGGTATTAATTTTTTCGAAGAAAGTGTCTAATTTTACTAGACAATACGGACTTTACTGAATTATAAATCGACATGAAGTTTTTTTTCTTTATGCCATCTATTTGGGATCCTTACCAGAAGAACGTTTAAGTAATATTTCTGTTTACTTTCCCCAATTAAAAACGACTTTTCCACATTCAGCAAATCAAGGAGGGCAGCAGAAAGTTTCTCAGTGGATGCAACAAACATTGCAATTTGGAAAAATATTCAGAAATATATCAAAAAAATATGTACAAACATTCCCCCCCCCCACTTCAAATATTCTAAAATGCTTTTGCATGTGAGCATTAGAAATTTTCTCAATCAATTTCCGTAACTTAATTAGACTTACCAAATCAAAAATATTTTACAGGAATTCAGATTTTTAACGACATATAAATTTTAATAAAAAATTTATACAAAATATATAACAATATATAAATTTTTTAACAACACAAAAAATTATTAAAAATTAACAATTATGGATATACCTATTAACAGTGCAGCTGATTATATATTGGGCGTGTCACAATTTCTCCTTGAGTTTGGAAGGCTTACAATAAACAAAATATTACTCTCACATCAAAAAATTCTGCTTAATTTGATTTTTACTTACAAGTTTTTTTTCCTCACAGATGTTCAATATGTGAACCTTCTTTGGATACAGCTGGCTTTAAATCTAAATTGAAATTCTTGCCACTTGGCATTCGCAAATGAGGTTGTGTTCCTTCTTTGATATGCTGCACCTGTGGTTAACGCCACCATTACAGGAAGATTATGCGGCGTTTATTTATCAACAAATGGGTAGTGCGGCTTTGATGGGAACTCCTCCAGACTGAAAGTCTGGGGCTGTCTGCTGCTATGGTAACAAGCGAGAGCACATTTTTAATAGGGGTTAAATAGAGGAAAGAAGGGGTCGATTGGTTTACTCACGACGACCTACGCTAAGATTTAGACCAAACTATTTTCACCCCCACACCCCTATTCAATGTGATTTTCCCTCGTAACCATGGTACCCGCCACGACGCGAGACTGATGTCTGCAGGAGTTCTCCTGAAGGTCGCACTATACCCTCTTCTCATTATCAGACAGACGTTTGTTATTTCCTAAATTACGAACGTCCTTCGTCGTCTTTGGATTGGCCGCTGGTCGGACTCCCCAGACTTAACTCCGTACTCTCCAAACTTACCTCCCTACAATTTTTTTATGGGGCTACGACAGAGGTTATGTTCTCGTGATCCCATACCACGTGATTTAACAGAAGTACGATGAAGGAGGGATCACGAGAGCATTTGTTACAATTGATCGTGACGTGTTGCAGAACATGTGGTAAAAATTTGATTTTAGACTTGGATTCTGCCACATCTCCAAAGGTTCACAAATTGAAATTTTGTCATTTGAAATTGAAAAAAAAACGTAAAATCGTTTCTTAATCAGTAAAGTAAAATTTTCGCCGATGTATAGGTAATATTTTATTTGTCATAAGCTTTCAGACCTCGGAGAAAATTATTACAAATCCTATATATTAAATAAAAAATGTTGCCCATTCTGTGCTAAGCAAATGTTTGCCCTCACGTAAAGGAGTAATAAAGGATACGCTACATCATACATGCGTAGTATGCAAAGTAGCGTCATACATGTGGCGCTACTTTGTGCAAATTCGAATTTGGCACTTTTCAAGTGCTGCTATTCAGTATTATGTTTTTTTCACGTTAAAAATGTGTGGAATTTGAAGATAGAAGTCTCCTCTATTACTACAAACATTTTTTCGAATTTTAAAACAATCTCAGAGTGTGTTTTGTTTATCCAATGTCAACAACTTTCCGAGAACGTCGGACGTCGAAAAGTGTGCGTGGAAACTTTAACTGTGAAATGCAAAGACGTTGATAAAACAATTATCGTAAGTGCAAAATTTTTTATTTATATATTAAGGAACAATTATATCATGTTAACGTTAAAAAATTTTGAAAATTAATAACAAATAAACGGAAAATGAAAAAAAGTGCACTGTGGGGCTACTTTGTGCAAATTTTCATTCGTTTTTCTTTTTCGACAGAAAAATGGTCAGACGTTATAAAAAAAAATACCTGGCTACACTACCGTGATTACACTTTAGAAAAGCTGCAGCAATGTTTGCAAACAGTTGCTGGTGGCATGTTGATTGCAGAAGCTTCTCGGAAATACAAAATCCACAGAAATACTATCTCTAATAAAATTCACAAGAAACGCGTGAAACGTGCTGGTAAACTATTATTTTTCTTCTACAAAAATTTTTCTAACGAATTAATCAAACGATTTAACACATAAAAATATATTTTATAGGACATCAGGTGATTTTGCAGAAACTGAAGAGCAAGTTCTGTCATGTTCATTCAAGCGTGTTATGCTCAAATTTATCAATATTATAAATGTTAATGAATATTTAATAATTATTATTTTTGAAATTTCATCTATTTCAATGTTCAAAAATGTATATGGTTTCCTTTTGTTTAAACTCAAATGTTTTGAAATAAACATTCTTTTTAAGAAAAAATTCTTTATAAAAAATGGTTTTTTAGAGCTAAAAATTATTTTCACACTAATATCTTTACATATCGCGATGTTTTTGTTATTAAAAATGTCAACAATTAACTTTTTCAACAAGTTTATATCAATATTTTACTTAAAGCATGATTATTAAACTGAATTCCTATCGCTGCACAAAGTAGCCCCACTTGGGGGTTACTTTGTGCAAGGTATGTTTTGACTTATTATTTGTAAATATTACAAACAAATAATGCAAATATTGATCAAATTTACTCGTCTGAGTCCAGTTATGATTATATTATCGTTAAATTTTGAATTAACATAGTTTTTTTACTTGTCAAAGTTCAAAAACTGCGAAATCCTGCACGAAGTAGCCTCACATGACAGTACGATTATTAATTATGATATTTCATATAGGAGGGGGAGTAAAATAAATAGACAATTTTAGAATTATTTTTATTTTATGCATTTATTTGTTTATCGATTATTTTCACCTCTGGGTGCATCTTTGGAAATTTCCTCACTATCTTATCTCTCTGAATTTTATCGATGCGGGAGGAATGTTTCGATTAGATGGGAAATGCAAAGATGTCACGCATGTCTCTCATTTGTCAACGGGCTTGGACATCATTAATTTCACCCCAGATAAATACTGTTTACATTATGTATTGCATTATGTTGTTACAAAACAACTATTCATTTTTTATGATCAAACGTGTTGTAATTTCTTCTTGATTTGTCAATTTTGGTTTAATCAAAAGAACATACGTACCCATCTTCCACTTATTTTTTTGTTAATATTGCGTAAACATAATCAGGGATTGCAGTTTTAAACTATAGACTACATTTTGTCAGGATTTTGCGTATTTTAGCTTGATATATGAACTACGTATTCGATAGTGTGTAAGGGTATTTGTATACCAGTTCCCAGGGCAAACTCATCGATTAAATTCTTGTAAAAAAAAAAGAAAAAGGTGTGTATTCATTGCAGCTGGAAAACGCTAATAAAAGGACCCAAATCCGTATTTTATGTTTCTTAATTATGTTTATTAATGTAAGTGAAAATTGCTTTAAAATTAATGTTTTTATTTAAATGCAAAGAAAATTTAAATTTAAATGTCTAAAACTTCATTTTATCTTATTTTATAAAATAACCGTCGTTGGAACAACTGACCCAATTTTGAGTTTGCAATTACCATTGTTCAACTCCGTAGCCTTGTAATTTTAAACCAATGTTATTCATGTATTAAACCAATGTTACCAATGTTTATCAAACTTGTAATTCAGACGACAAGAGAGCTCGTGGATCATGCATTGGGAGAAATTTGTCTTCGTAGAAAGCTTTTTGATGGAACAAACCCGCATTTTCGTCACATGGAGAGGAAAACCACGAAAACCTTCTATGGTTAGCTTGTCGGCAAGAGGACTCTAATCCATAATCCGTCTACCACTGAAAATATTTTACGTCAGCACTGTGATCTGTACTGGCCGGGTGCGGAATTCGTATCGACCATCCATTGCTGGGATTCAAGCCCGGTTCACCTCATTGGAAGGCAAACGCTCTATCCCCTGAGCCACCACGGCTTTTATAACTTCATTTTGTTTTGTTTTACAACCATATTTGAACAGCTGACCCCATTTCGGGTTTACGACTACTAATGTTGAACTACGTAGCCGTGTAATTTTGAACCGATCCAGAAGACAAGGAAACTCCTGGATCAGTACCCGCCCAGAGGTATGATTTGTTATGTGAACATGGAGGACTTTGTGACTCGACAGATTTAACGTGCATCAGTTATCATTTGCTACACCGGGAGTCTTCAATTTGATGATTAAAGGGAGAAATGGTTTATGGTTATGAAGGCTGATTCTGGTCTGATTTTCAGGAGCTAGCATTCGATTGAAATCTTACATATAAAAATAACATTTGTTATTGTAAACATTTACCTACATTCTCTAAAAACTTTAAACCAAACCGTTAAATCTGTCAATTGATTTGATATTGAGGAGAAAAAATAAAATTTAAAAATCGGGTTGGACGAGAACTGTTTTTCTCCAAACTTTTTCCCAAACCAATACTTCTTCACTTGTCTTCCCGTCTTCGTCTCTTTGTCCTTCTTGTCTATGCGTGGATAGGAATTGTTTTTCTCTAGAAGGACCTGTCTTCACTGACTGTGCAATAACTATAGGGGAGAACTCATTTTCCTCGTTATTGATTTGTCAGAACTTAGTAATCTTCAAAATACTCACGAGGGATCCAATCGTCATTTTTATGAAAAATGAACATAAACCGTTTTGAACCCTTCATCTTTATTTTCCATTTTATTTTATAACCGTCGTTGAACAGCTGACCCAATTTTCGGGTTTACGACTACTTATGTTCAACTCCGTAATCTTGTAATTTTAAACCCAATCTAGAAGACAAAGAAACTCCGGGATCGAGTATTGGGAGAAATTTGCCTTCGTGGAGGACTTTTTGATGGAACTAACCAGCATTTGCGTTACATGTAGAGGAAGACCACTAGAACCTCCTTTATGCCATCTATTTGGGATCCTTACCAGAAGAACGTTTAAGTAATATTTCTGTTTACTTTCCCCAATTAAAAACGACTTTTCCACATTCAGCAAATCAAGGAGGGCAGCAGAAAGTTTCTCAGTGGATGCAACAAACATTGCAATTTGGAAAAATATTCAGAAATATATCAAAAAAATATGTACAAACATTCCCCCCCCCCACTTCAAATATTCTAAAATGCTTTTGCATGTGAGCATTAGAAATTTTCTCAATCAATTTCCGTAATTTAATTAGACTTACCAAATCAAAAATATTTTACAGGAATTCAAATTTTTAACAACATATAAATTTTAACAAAAAATGTACGCAAAATATATAACAATATATAAAATTCTTAACAACACAAAAAATTATTAAAAATTAACAATTATGGATATACCTATTAACAGTGCAGCTGTTTATATATGTGTCACAATTTCTCCCTGTGTTTGGAAAGCTTATAATAAACAAAATATTACTCTCACATCAAAAAATTTTGCTTAATTTGATTTTTACAGAACAAGTTTTTTCCTCACAGATGTTCAATATGTGAATCTTTTTTGTATACAGCTGACCTTTTTTGCATACAGCTCTAAATTGAACTCTTGCCACTTGGCATTCGCTCATGCGGTTGTGTTCCTTCGTTAATATGCTGTACCTGTGGTTAATGCTACCATAACAGGAAGATTATGCGCCGTTTATTTATCAACAAATGGGGCATATACCCTCTTCTCATTATCAGGCAGACGTTCGTTATTTCCTAAATTACAAGCTCGTCGTTGGAATGGACGCGGGTTGGACGACGACAATAGACTTCCTTTTTGGACACCGCCCTCTCCAGCCTTGACTCCCTGCGATTTTCGTATGGGGTTAAGAGATTATGTTTTCGTGATCCCATACCACGTGATGTAGCAGAATTACGACGAAGGAAGGATCATGAGAGCATTTGTTACAATTGACCGTGACGTGTTGCAGAACATGTAAGAATTTGATTTTGTTGTTGTTGTTACTTTACGTCGCACTAGAGCTGCACAATGGGCTATTGGCGACGGTCTGGGAAACATCCCGGTGGATGATCCGAAGACATGCCATCACAATTTTGATCCTCTGCGGAAGNCACCTCATTGGAAGGCAAACGCTCTATCCCCTGAGCCACCACGGCTTTTATAACTTCATTTTGTTTTGTTTTACAACCATCGTTGAACAGCTGACCCAATTTTGGGTTTGTGACTACTAATGTTGAACTATGTCGCCTTGTAATGTTGAACCGATCCAGAAGACAAGGAAACTCCTGGATCAGTACTCCCAGAGGTATGATTTGTTATGTGAACATGGTGGACGTTGTGACTAGAAAGATTTAAAGTGCATCAGTTACCATTTACTACACGGGGAGTCTTCAAAAACCATTTGATGATTAAAGGGAAAAATGGTTTATGTCCATGAAAGCTGATTCTGGTCTGATTTCCCAGGAGCCAGCATTCGATTGAAATCCTAAATATAAAAACACACATGAATGTTATAAGCATTTACCTACAATATCTAAAATATTTAAAACATGACGTTAAATCTGTCGATTGATTTGATATTGAGAAAAAATAAAATTTGGACGAGAACTGTTTTTCTCCAAATTTTTTTCCAAACCAATAATTCCTCACTTGTCTTCCCGTCGTCCCTCTTTGTTCTTCTTGCCTATGCGTGGACAGGAATTGTTTTCCTCCAGAAGGGCCTGTCTTCACTGTGTAATAACTATAGGGGAGAACTTATTTTCCTCGTTATTGATTTGTCAGAACTTAGTAATCTTCAAAATACTCAAGAGGAACCCAATCGCCATTTTCATTAAAAATGGACATAAACCGTTTTCCTCCTTGATCTTAATAATCTATTGTTAATAAAACAGTTTGCTGGAGTCAAGTACTCTGTTAAAAGTAAAAATGACAGAGTTTTAAGGTCCTTAGTCAGGATTTGGATGCCCTCTTTATTCCGATGCATAGGGCCGTGACCCCCTTTTCCATTTTCTACACAGTAAGTATTACACTTTTCCGAACTTTATTTTACCGACAACAATCAGTTCTTTTTCAACGATAAACAAATAAATAAATAAAAACATAAAATGTACATTACTTTTGATCGAACGTAAGGAAACTATTATTTATAACGTTTACTCATAACGTTAATTCTCTTTCCATATCATTTTAAGTATTTAATCTTTTCAAATATTTTGTTAGTTTATACTGGAGTAAATCGAATAAGAGATTTTATTCTATAACCAACAATCATAGCCATAAGTTGTAAAATTATATTATGAGAAACTTACGATGTTTACATTAATGCTGATAATTTAAAAGAAAACATCGCATTCTCTTAGAAGAATAAAAAAAAATTTTATTTTATTTTTTATTTATTTATTTATTTTTTTGGCAAAGCGATGCAAATTAAGGAACATAATTTTTTTTAAATAGTTAAAAACATTATAATGATTTTTAAAACAAACATTAAATTAAAATGTTGATATATTTTTGCTTCATGCAAGTTTTAACAAGTGTCGAGTATCTATAAAGAAAGATAAGCTTTATTGATTTGAAATTTTAATTTAACTTAACTTTTTTTTTTCGTAATCTATTTTTCGAAACAATTTTTCCTAATTCCTTTCTCGAGTTTCAGCATATACGTACTTTAAACTAATCTCGCAACGTCATAAACTAACGTACTTGAAGTAAATAAGTAATTTTGTAATTTTCAATAACATCCTAACTTTTAAGTTTCAAGTCATTTTGATCAAAAGTGAAATACAATGAAAATAATGCGTATATTTAAGTCCCAAAAATATATTGACTTATATATAGGCATTATTTTACTCCCCCTCCCCCCTTGCATTGTTGACATTGGAGAGAGCAATTTTTAAGTATTTGCATTTAAAATATTTTTAGATGCAACATATTTGTACTTAAATTTCTCATAAAATATTTGAAAAAATTAGTTTTGTTTAAATTTATGTCTTTACTTTATTTTAGTGTAAACAATGTTTCACATTCACGTGTGTAGGGAGACTTGAGAATGTCCGCTTATTTTTGAGCTGGCAACTCGAAATATGTTGATTTTTACTATTATCTTCATATTTTTTTTTAATAAAGCTTTTATATTATCAATGTTTTCCATTTTTTTGGATGCGCGAAAGCGGGATGCCCACATATCAACTTTTAGTAATGACTTTTTTAATTCTTACAATTATTTTAATTCTTATCAATTTTTTTTACACTGTGATGCATTTGGTATGATTTATGAATGCTTTTCTAAATTCTTCTATTTTTTTTTCATTTATTCCAATTTTCTCCTATTTTTATATAATTTATTAACCTGAAATTCTACAGTAAAAAGTGAAACTAAACTTTTTTTAAAAATAATAACAATTTATTGATAATTTGAAATCAAATTTCTAGTTATGACGGGAGGGAACCCTTAATAACTGGCAGGTTACAATACAATTTAAACTACAATTAATATCAAACGAGTAAAACACAGTGGATGTGTGTAAAACTTGTTCTGAAACATATACTGTTTCTAAATATTAATTTCATTGAGAACATTTGTAAGAGAATTCTTTGGGTTAGAAATTACTTTATATATCTCACAATAGATGTCGCTACGACACATATAAAGATTTTTCAAAGAAAGTCCTCTTTCTGTAGAACTAGATTGATCGGATGCAGGATTAAGATGCAGAAGATAAGATGCTCTTTCTTTATTTCTAGTGTTTGGTGGACGGATCGTATTTGCGAATTAAATGAATGGGCATTGCATTCATCAAATATATTTGTAATTTTAATTATTAACTACGAAATTATTAAGAGCTGTTTTGATATTTATTGATGTAAACAAAATTAGCTCATGGCAATTGAAGTGTATAATAATATTTTTATAATTTAAAATAATTTTTTATTTACTTACTAATAGAGCATTTATGCCATAGAAAGGCATTTTTTTTTTTTAAAATATTGCTGCTTTGATGCAATAAATACTTATTTACTTTCAAAGAAATTTAAAAGAATAAAATGGCAGAAATCCGATTTTCTAATACAGATTCATAATTCCATAATCAAGTAACTTTATTCAATAATATGGATTAACACATCATACATAAGCGTTTATTTAAGCACAATGAATATCAATTTCACCTAATTTGAATTTAGAAAGAGAAAAAAAAATGTTGGGGAGGAAAAAGGCGAGAATTTCCCGCCCAGCACAATTATGCAAGGCATGGCAGTCAGTGAGCATAAAAATATCGATTGGCGTTGGGGCGTGTACTGAACCACGCTTTACTACAAACAGGGCTTGCTATCATTACTACGGTATTAGACATCATTCAAAAAGAGTAACCATAACAACCGTTGTCTACAGCTTGAAATATCTACGGTCGTTGCCCAGGTAACGGCATATATATAATCGAGTGCTCTTGCACTCTGGATATAGGGAAAGTTCATTTCAGTTATTGGGGAAGCAGCCAGACGGCAGATATCGATTCCTACCCCCCTCCCTAAAGTCCGAGGTAAATAAATACAGACGTAAACAGAAGGATTTCACGTGGATTAAGTTTCGCGTCATTATACGTTTTTTGACTTCCGTCAACTGTCTCCTTGTAAAATTTATTCCACATTGTTACTAAACAAGAATGAAGTTAAATTCTATTAAGATATTTAATTTATGTGTTAGTTAAAACACACTAGGAAATGCCTTGTAACAGCCATATTTTGAAATGTGCAAAAAAAATTTCTAACGTTAATTCTTTCAGGGAAAACTTTTGATGATAGTATTATTTTTATCACATCAAATTATGTACAGTTTAAAAACACCTTAGCTTAGTAGGGTTCTAGAGCTATCGAACTTTTATTCGTATTTTATACAAGAGTTATTTATTAAGTAATACAGTCAACTGTTGATAAGAATTAAGTTGCAATAAGGTCAATGGTTCAATAATTATTATATTCATGAATGTATTTTATTCATTTTCATTGCTTTAATTATTTAATTAAAGTGCTTAGTAACTAAAATGAATAAAATACACTCATGAATATAATAATTATTGAACTATTGGCCGATTTGCAACTTAATTATTATCAATAGTTGACGATATTACTTAATGCATAACAGAAAAGTAAGAGAAGTTATAACTTTTACTCCCTCCGTCTCTACAATACTTATACTAGATATGACTATGTTTCTGCTAGTTAAGCAGCTTGATTATAAACCCTTAAAAATCTTTTAAAATTTAATAATGAATTTATAAACACATTTTTACGAAATAAAACATTTTTATTTTTTAATTTATTAATATATTTTTACAGTTCCAAATATGCCATACATAACATAACATACTTACATAACATAACCCTGGTAAACATAACTTAATCTCTCAGGTGGGTTAGCAGAGTACTGCGTTTAAATTAAACATAATCTAGTTGCTAAAACTAAAACAAGTACTTATCTTTAAAAAATTGAACTGATATTTTAATTTTTTTAACCAAGTTAATTAAAAATTGATAAGTCAATTAAAATTTATATTCTGACTCAGTAATTTTAATATTACTAAGAGTCGTGATGAAGATTTTAAAGATGCAATAAATGTTTAATTATTACAAACATTTATTTACAATTATTCACATTCAGTTAATTATACAAACATTCACGTTATTGCTAACTATTAAAAGATACACATAAATTCAATATCATGTTGCAACTCATAAAAATTTACATTTCAGAAATTTTATAATTTTGAATTTTTTTAATATAAAATTCTTTTAAATCAACCAAATTTTTTCGAATATTTTTTTAAAATATAATTTCGTAATTTAGATATACATAATATTGGAGGTGCAGGAAAATTAGCCTTATAATTTTAATACTAAAAGAAAAGAAAAAAAACATTCACATTTTGTTGTTTGTGTATGCAGCAAAAGTTTTGTGAAAAAAATACTTTGTATCAAAAATGCCAGATACAAAGTGTGAAAAAGAAAAGAATTCGTGCCAATAAAATTTCAGAAATTTAATTTTTTTAAACTATATTATAATTATTCTTATTTAGGTTTGAGTGTTATGTTAGACTGAGTTTTTATGTTTTATTACGATCTAAAGTAACTTTTATGTAAAATTATAATATTTAATTGTTGATGGGAAAAGAAATTAAAGTAAGTTCTTCAAAAATGTTAATCTTTCAGAAGCTGATAATTTCATCGTGTACTTGTGGTACATTAAAAACAACAAAATTAAAGTAATATTTAAGAAGTTATTTGAGATACACACGAAGACTAAATCAGAGAAAAAAATAATATAATTTCTTTAAATTTAAGCGCGAAATGTAAGGTGATCATTAAGTTAGAATTGTCCTTCAAAATTGGCAAGCATGGCAAATATCGAATTTTCTTAGCTTTCTTCTTGCTATCTTCTTTAGAATTTGGCACTTTTTATTTTTATTTTTAAATGAGTAAATTATGCTTGAGTGATACATGTATAACTTATAGGCTCTACTCTTGAATCCCCAGAGAAGTATTTAAGAAGTTCCCACTATAATGTTGGAGTAAGTAAAAGAGTGACGCATTTTTTTTTCATAGTGCGGGAAAATGACACTTTCCAATCTAACGTATACAGCGCTCTTTGTAACGATAAGTTGAACTACTAATTAGATTATGTGTTTATCGTATTCTTAATTATTTTTGATTCTATGCATAAGTTCTTCGAAATCGTCTGGTTATTTGATTTTAATGGTATATTATGCCTAGATATTTTGATTTAAAGGATATTGATTATTAATGAAAATAAAATAGATTCATTTCTAGTAGCTGAAATTAATTGCTATTTAACTTTAATATTTTAAATTTCTTCAATCTTGCTGCTCTTAAATTTATCATTCCGTGTTGAGTACAAGGAATTGGTTGAATACAATAAATACTTATGTATTTGCCATGCACTATTAATCCTTTTGAAATAATAAGGGAATAAATACGGAGAAAAATAAAAGAATAATAACTGCATAAATGCTTTTCGATGAACTATTAATTGTATTATCGTATCGTAATCGCTAGAAAAATATTCTATATCATCTACACAAGTTTTGAGACACCAAATTCATTTTATTTGAAAAATTACATTCTTTCACGCATTACATATTAATAATAAATTAGAAGAAAAAGCAACTAACATTTTCGATCTTAAAAAATGAGCAAGAAGAAATTGTAGAATCAAAGTATTTATTCGGAAATCAATATTTTTTTACATATTTTTTTATTTATATTTATAAGTACTCTGTAGTGGCTGATATTTTTTTGAGAAAAAAATGTTTCCTTATCCTTTTGAGGTAATATTAGTTAAGTTACTCGTTAAAATTTTTAGAACTTGTAGATAAAACTTAGGGGGAAAACTGCTAGGAATCGCTAGTAAAGAAAATAGTCATCAGAAAAATCAAAATAGTAAGTAATAAGTGTTCAGTATCGTCTGCTTTTTCTCAGAAAAAGTTATAAATCAGACGATTTAGAAGTTTTGATTTTTTGTTTGAAACTTTTTCCGAAGTTATATAAAAATGCATTGCGAAATAGTTTTGAAATAACCATTTTCGTTCTTTACATAACGATACATTTCTCTCAAAAGTTATTTATTGGTGAGATTTAAATGTTTACATTATAACTTGGTAAATTAACATTCTTTTAAAAATGCTGCATCAGTGAAAATGTATTTAAACGAGGTCTATTTTCAACATGCTCAGATGATTTTCATTTTTGGACTGGTTTAAAGAATGCTTTAATATCTACTGTTATTGAAGATAATGTGCTGAAAAATGCATGATTAGACTTAGAGGTTATTAAAAAATGGAATCTTTATTTGACTATACAGAACTCTGGCTGTTTGAAGTATTTTTGTCATCGAAAAGCAAAAGTAAGTTTATATTTTGCATTTTTAAAAATAGTAGTTTGAAATTTTCAATTTCCATTCAAAATTATTGAACTATAACGGAATGAAAATAACAGTTAATAAATATGCCGTCTTAAATACTAGAGTTTCTGAACGTTTTGATTACATCAAATGGATATTTCAATTTTAAAATGAAATTGATAGTGATTTTCTAACTTGTTTATGCGTAAACATGGATAAAATTAAATGTACACTGAAGTTATGAAAGCCACTTGAGTGACTAAAACTATTTTGCTGGGTATATTTCGGACACTGATTTTAGCAACACTGTTTGAGAACTGAGTTTGCGAACTTTCACGCTATCATACAGTGGTCGGAACTTGGAAAAGCTGTCTAAAACCGATACTTCAATTATATTTTCTAATATTTATCAATACATAGCTTTTTGAAGTCTCTGATTTAGAATCTAATGTTAGAATTTCGATATTCAAAATAGCGGATCAAAAATAGCGAGTATAAATGCCAAAAATTGAATATGTCTAATTAAGCATAAATAAAAAAAGTTATATTTTTATTGTTCAGTATATTCAAGGATGACATGTAAATATAACTACCATGGATATATTATCTAAAATTTACAATGCATTTGGAGAATACAATGAATAAATAAATAAAATATCAATTCTTATGCACTAATTTTAAACAAATTATTATTATATTTATTAAAATATTTTATTTGATTAATTAGATTTTTAATACAAAATATACAAAAAAAATACATTATATATTCCAATGAATTTAATTATTTTCTATAACTAATAGATATTCCACTATGAAATCGAGCTATTTTAACATTATTTTCAGTGAAAATGTCTTCAAAATAAGGTTCATTTTCAATATGCTCTGACGAGTTTCATTTTTTGGTAACTTTTAAGAATGATTTAATATTTTTTTTTGATTACATCAATTGAATATTTAAATTTTGAAATGAAGTTGATAGTGGTTTTCTAACATGTTCATGCGAAAACAGCGATAAAAAATTGTTTTTTTTTTTTTAATGGCGGGCATTTTGAACTATTGTCCATTGGCCTCAGAAAGCACCAGAACTGTTTACTCTCCTCTCGTTACCCAGTGTGCACCTATGGCGTAGCCACTGCTTGGAGCAGCGTCGACCACGTCACACAACCATAAACCCGTTTATAGGGCAGAGAGAGAGAGAGCGAGAGAGAGATGCTCTGAGCGGGATTCAAACCCACAACTTCTCAGTCACACCACTCGGCCACTGGTCGGGCACATTATACTAAAGTTACGAAAGCCATTTGGGCAACAGCCTGTTGAGAAGTTTGTCAGTCAAGCCAGTCTATTAATCTGTTGTGCTGATCACTATTGACTAATAATCGCTTGATTTAACATTTAGATTGATCTTCATATACTAAAATATTAAACAAGGCTAACCTTATTTTTAGAAAATTATTCAAGTAATAACTAAATATTTTTTAGTAGTATATTCAAGTAATAACTAAATATTTTTATATTTTCTAAATAACTTAATATTAACTAAAACTGCAAACACCATATTTGTTATTAGTTATCCTTAATTCAAGCGGCTATTATTTTTGAAAACGTTTTTTTTTTTTTTTTTTTTTTTAAGTGCTGTTTGTTTGAGCATTATAATTCAGAAATTCTATGAAAAAGTAGAAGATTGCGGCCGCAATAGTCCAGACTTTTGATGTTATCTGAAAATCCATGGACACGAAAACAACATCTTTTTATTTAACAATAAAATCATGTCTAATTTATTTTTTTTGTAATTTTTACAATAAAATTAGAAAAAAGTTACTTTATTTACTTCTTCTACATTTTAACCATGATAGGGGCAATTTCGTGCTGTCATTTTTTACTTCCCCTCATTCTGCAAAGATCATTAAGTTTCTTCATAATGATAAGGGGGAACTTATTTTCATAAATCACATTCAATTTTGCATAAAGATTGCTAATTATTTACAAGGTTAGCTTAGAATAATTATTTTAAGGATTCTAAAAACATGAAAAATTAATAACAATAATGAAAGAATAATTATTTTCGAAGTAACTCTGCTAGAAGTGTGTAACAAAAAGTCACCTTCGAAATTTGTTTTTCTAGACATGTTCCTACTTTGCATGGATGATACACTATTAATAATTCGAATATTGTGTTGAGGAATAATGTTATGTTATTTTCTATACATTTATTGGCAGAGAAGCATTAATGCTTAATACTTTTTGGCGATTTTATTTTATGGTTTTTTTGCCAACTTTTCTTGAATTTCGACTACTGAACAGAACAACTACTGTTCAGTTCCATGTTTTAGTGAAGTTTTTTTTTATTTTTTTTTATCATGTATTTTAAGTCAGTGTGTGTTTTAAAGGTAACTTCATAAACCTTAACTTTAAACCATAAATTTGTATATTTAATAACATAAATTACCCAAATTAAAAATGTAATTTCGAGCAGTAATTTTATGGTTGAATTATTGCATTGATATTATTTCTATTTTGATTTTTTTTCTATATTTTTCACCTCATTGTTGTTTCCTCTAAAGGCAACCAGAAATTTTTTTTTCAAAAAATATCTATGCATGTAAATCTATGTAAATGTATATCTATGCATGTATGCAGGTATCGTTGTTATTATATAGCCGGTAGTAATCGGTTAAAGACGCTATACTTTTCTGCTTAAACTTGTTAACTAAAATTCAATTATTAAATCAAACATCTTAAACCTATTGTTAATTAAATACCAGTGAAACACTAAAAGTGTAAGAGAAATATTTCTCGTAGTTTTAATTTGGGCATAATGTGTACATTTGTTTAAGCCTTTTTATTACCTCATTATTAGCCAACATAAGCCTGAAATTGAATTATTACTGCTTACTTTAGTTACCGATATTGAGGGGGTAACTCTTATGTGAATCCCCATCCCAATCAGCAATTTTCTATAAAATAGTTGTTTAAAATTTTTTTTTCGATACTTCCATAGCGAAAAACTGTTTAAAATATTTAATTTGAACAATTTACATCGCATTAAGAAGTACCATTAAGTTAAAAAAAGTTTTTTTCCCCTTGTTAAGTCTTTTAGTTAACTTCTTAGTTTTGTTAACTTCTACAAAGTATTTTTGCACCTATGTAATTGAAAACAATTTTAGAATAAAGTAATGATTAAGAAAATTTACAGAAACGTTATATAGGGTCCTTATAAAAATGTTTTAAAAATGTTTTACTTTTATGTACTTTTGTACTTTTGACGAATAAATGCTACATTTCAAAGTAAGTGAGACTTTTTAAGGAATAAGAATAAAGAAATAAAATGAAAGGGGTTTTGTTATATTTGTATTTGTTGCGTTTTCTTTTAATTAAAAATGTGCAGTTTTTATTAAATCATAACAATAAAATATAGTGTATAGCAAAATTTTGGTACCTTTTATGACTAATATTAAATTGAAGGAAAAGTTTTTACTTAGGTACTGAAAATATACTGAAAAATATCACACATTAAACCTGCAAATTAAATTGAATTAAAAATCAAATTGGTATCTAAAACTGTTATGAATGACGCATTACTACCGGAAAAATATATTTTATTTGATTTTTAACATCTCAAAAGGTTTAAGGAAGCCAAAACACGATTTTTTTATATTTTTATTTTGTTTCAAATCTATTAACTTTACAACTGAAATAAAGATTTTATTAAGTGTGCACTAATTTTTTTTAAAATCAAATTGCTAATTAAACAAGTTCGGACAAATTTAATTTTAATGAATAATTTTTAATGAAGTAAATATAAGCCGTGAACTTTGCCGACTAAGGTCTCTACACAAGGTATTTCGATGTTTTATTAAATTTTAGTGCTGGGTCACTTCAGGGTCAGATTGCGAGTATGGGGCCTAAAAGGCACTTGAGTAATGAGCCCTTAAAAATGATCTATTTTCGGCTTAATAACTATAACTTTGTTCGATTTTCTGTCATTTGATTTGCGAAATTTACTGAGAATTTCAAACGTTTTTTAACAAGCTAGATATTTTGTTCCATTTTTGTAAGCCTTCTTTTTTAACCGACGTGATAATTTAGTAAATTTTCTGTTTTAGAAAATTAAATTTGTTGAAACAAATTATAGAATTACATTTATTTATGCAAAACAGCATTATCTATAATATACCTACATGACAGGAAACAAATGTGTATTTTTGTTCTATAATTCGTAAATTCAAAGTTCAAATGTCATTTTGCCCTGATATGTATTTCTTTTATTTTTTCTTCCATTTTTTTGATGGATCTCTTTCATTCATAAATTTATCAGGAGCGGCCTCAAGCTGTTTACACCGACATTACACTTGCACTAGGATGCGATTTTGTTCCATGAAGTAATTTAAATAGAGACATGTGTTTAGGTCTTAATTCGGATTCATTGTATAAAGTTCTACAAAAATTTACCGTGGTAAGAATAGAAAAACAACTTTAAATATATTCTAAAACTGCACTAAATTTTTTCAACATCCTTTTCATTAAAAAGAAGTATGACGTCCTAGGGCCACACTTAATGGAGTGTTCAGCGAATAAGCAGGGGCCTAAAGGGCGTATGCAGTTTAAGATCTATAGCCAGCCTGATCCTAGGTCACATTTTATGGATCGCATCTTACATTTAGACTTACATTTTTTTCAAAATGTTGCACTGTATACTATTTTTAAATTTTGTGCAACTCGTTTTTATTTTGGTAGAATATATTTTACCAAATAGCAGTTATTTTAAAATGTTTGCTTTACTAAACGGGGGGAAAACGGAAACAAGCAAATGGTTTCTAGTAAACAGAGAAACCACTAAATATAGGGCACGAAAACTGCAGATTGAGAATTAAATCCTTTTTATGTTCATCCGATGAAGAATATATTAATCACTTTTAGCCATTACTACCTCATGTTAATATACAAAATGAATCTGCTGCCTGCGTAGATGTGTTGCCCAACACAAAATATCAGATAAAAAAAGGAGACATTTTTCATACACGAGGTTTTCATCATAATTTTCTCTTAATTGCAGCGGTCTAATTAAAAGGACAAGGCTAAAGTTATCAGTGTTATGACTTATGCTTGATGTGGATTCATTTCTGCAAGGATAACTCAATCAAATATAGACAGGCTCTACATCAAACGTGCTGGCCTTATGTAACAAAAATATAGTTCCGATACAGTCAGTCGTACATAAATAGTAGCTTTGTGACGGCACGTCAAATATAATAAGACACAAGTTTGGCACAGATGTTACATCTGCATTATGGCATTATAAGGAATATGTTCCGGCCATTACGCTCAAATTAAGCGGAAAAAATTTAGCTAAAAAAATTCATTTTAAAAAAAGAAGGAAAAAAATCATCATCAATCTCCTAATTTTTTATAATAAATTAAATTTTCTTTTCTTTTAATTTTTAATACATTATTTTCTCCCAAACAGTTTCAAAAATATAACAGTTACATGAATCGATGAAATACTTTACTGTTGCTTACGTACTAACAGTTACGTAAAAAATATCATGAATGTCCAAACTTCTTACATCAAATTAAATTTTCTTTCCTTTTCATTTTTAGTAATTAATATGGTCCAAAGAGCTCCAAAAGTGAAGCAGTTACGTTAATAACTGCCATCTATTATAAGAACGCGTACAATTGTCTGTAAGTAAAACATCTCGCCTCTGTCTTAATTTCTTATATTTCAAATAAAATTGCCTTTCTTTATCAGTGTTATGTTATTAAAATATCATTTAAACTGTTCCTAAAATATAACTACAAGTGAAAACTATTAAACCAACTACTATTTAACCAACATCTTAAACTAAATTGTTTTTCTTTACCAGTGTTAGAAAAATATCTTTGAAAAAATTCAAAATATAACTGTTACTTTAAATGACGATCGTTTATTATACGGAATGCGTACAGTTGTCTATAAGTAATAGATCAGTTTTGTTTCAACACCTTAAATCAATTTGGAAGACAATTTAAACGATTGAGAGCAACAAATTCTTTAAATAGTCCTTCTTTATCAATGCTAGTAAAATATCCTCGAAACGGTTCTAAAAATATACCTGTTATATTAATCACCGTTCGTCTCTAAAGGCAAGTAAGATATCACCTATGTCTTAGTGCACTAAATCAAAATAAATTGTCCTTTTTTTTTATCAGTGTTAGTAAAATATCTTCAAAATAGTTCTAAAACTTTATTTGCTATGTTAAATAACAAGTGTATATCTCTAAAAAGAACGTTTGCACTTGTTAGCAAGTAAGATACCACATATGGCTCAACACGTAAGAGCAAATTAAATTATCTCTCATATCAGGGTCAGTAAAATATTTTGGAAACCGTTCCAAAAATGTAACTGTTTCCTTAAATAACACTCATCTCTAAGCAGGATGAATACAGTGGTCTCTAAATAAATTATTATTTTTGTTTCAAGATCCTAATTCAACTTAAAAGATAATTTAAACAATTGAGAGCTATCGATCCTCTCCCAGATAGCAATATAAGGTTTTTTTCACCCAACAAAAACCTTTTCATGTAAACCTAAAAAGGGTTTTTTTNTTTCCAAAAAATGTATGATAACTAACAATCTCTAAAAAGAACGAGTACTGTTGTCTGCAAGTGAAATATAACCTATATCTAAGACTGAAATCAAATTAAATTACCTTTCTTTTTTATTAGTGTTAGTAAAATATTTTCGAAGTTGTTCCAAAAATATGACCGTTACATTAAATAGCAACGGATCATCTCTAAATAGAACGTTTACAGTTGTCGTCTGCAAGTGAGAAATCAGCCAACTTCTTAAACGACATTAAATTGTCTTTCCTTATCAGTGTCACTGTTAGGAAAACGTAGTTTTACAAAAGACGCTCTTGTAGAATAAAGGTTTTCGGGGAAGAAAATATATAAATATTGGAAGACGCTGATTTCCGCTTCCTGCATTCATCCGCCATAGCCTTTGGGTGATGGGACATCATATCGAGCATTAAAGAAGACCTTCTGGACTCTAAATAGGCGCACAAACTAATAAAGAAGAGTGATTTGCTCCACCTTCTATTAATCTTCTTTTGATTTATCAAGGACTCTGATCCGCAATTATGCATTCTAATGACGCAGCTTGGAAGGCAAGGTGAACAAGGAGAACTTGGAATTCCGTTCCAGAAAACGATTATAATAGATGTATTTAAATTTCTTTTAATTTTTTTTTGTTTGTAAGAAATAATTCTTTGATGATGGTTCTGCGGTTAAAAAATACATATTAAATACTTTAAAAAAATCATTTTTTCCGAACATGAAGCTTATTGTTTTAAAAAATTTCAAAGGTTAGTAAGTAGTTAATATTTCATTTAAAATCTCCTATTTTTATGACACATTAATCTGATTATCCCTTATTTGAAAGTAATAAAAAATTTATTTTCATCTAATATCGTTAAAGGGATGGAATTTTCAGCAATAATTTCTGATTTATAACCAAATAAAACCAAGTTTTGATATCGCTAATCCCCATAATGATTTCAATTCGCTAGCGTATTAGGAAAAGCTGTGAAAAATGCGTTATTAAAAGGACAATATTTATGAATTGCAATAAAACTTAATTGAAATTATCCCAAACATTTTATAAAATATATTCCTGACCGATATAAGGAATGATAAATAAGGCAAAAATAGTTAGTTAGCAATAATAAAATCAAGTTACTTGTTATTGAATATAATTTTTCATGAAAATCAATAAATATGCATTCAACTGAATTTCCATGCATTTGCAGCAAAATTCTGCAGTTTATAATTATAATAAATCTAATATCTTCATGATGGATTTTCTTTTGCTATTTAATAGCGGAACTGATATTGATGGGGACAAAGAAGTAAAGGCGGCTGTTGTGCTATGCTGAATACATTACTGTTGTTATAATGATAGTAACAAAATTGTGGGGCTTTAATCTCCACCATTCCCAGATCCACAATGGGTTGTTGCGGGAATGTTTTATATTAGTATCGGAATTAATGAAAAAAAGTAGTTTAGTAGTTATAAGAATTTTGTTTTACTTATTTCCAAGAATGCATTCTTTTCTTTATCCATCAAAATGGTACTTTTCACAATTCAGTGTGGTTTCATACTTTCTCAAGACAGTTTATTCATACTTTTTTAAGAGTGCTAATATTAAAAACCATTTACTATAATAAAATTTCTTAATTATTTCAATGCTAAAAATATAATTTAAGACTTTTTAACAGTTTTTGTAATGCAAAATACTTTTACTCTAATATGCTATGATTTACCTCTATTTGTCTACTTTTACCTACATGAACCAATACGTTGAACGTTTATATCAACAGTAACAATAATTTAAGTACATGTTGAACTCGTTTATTTCATGCCCTCATTTAACACTCTCTGGTTTAACGAATACATTTTTTTCAAAATGGCAAGTTTAATGTAAAAAAGCGTGCATAAAACACTGTTATTACGAACATTAGTCCGAAATTAGAGCAAAATTTCTTTTCAACTTTTTTAAAATTATTTTATTGAATTCCATGGAAAATAATCTTGGACTATCCATAATAGAATTTAAAAAAATGTTTCAGTCTAATTTGAACTGATGAATTAGAATTGATTTGTTTTTGATCAAATGTTTGTAAAATGCAGAATCTGACTGTGATGGGGAAAAAAAAATAGACCACCAGCTTTCACATCGAAAAAACTGGAGTTACCGGCTAATTGTAAATCTTTCTCTAATCAATTGGTGTTGATGTACTAAATGTTGAACAGCACGAAAAGAAAAAAAAATCTAACACCTTAATAATTTTTTATGATGAGCGTATCTTCGATTACTAAAACTCAATCATAATGGCTTGAGAGACTAATCTTAAATATACTAATTGGGTACTTCAATTCGAGAAGAAGACGATCACTGATACACACGCACGTGATCTATAGCCTCAGCACCAGCAGATAGTTTGTAAACAGGATGCCGTGTTAAAG
Organism: Parasteatoda tepidariorum; assembly: GCF_043381705.1. Taxonomy (NCBI): domain Eukaryota; kingdom Metazoa; phylum Arthropoda; class Arachnida; order Araneae; family Theridiidae; genus Parasteatoda; species Parasteatoda tepidariorum. The sequence goes on along the minus strand of NC_092204.1, from coordinate 45,914,370 downwards.
GCGATCTAAGATTCTCCACATAAGTTAGAATGTTAATTAACGTGAAGTTAATTAGATACAATTCCATATAATACATCGAATTTACTAAAATATAATCCTTTCTCGTTAACGTCTTTAACTTAACTCAGATTTAATATTTGCTTAAATATTTTATTGTGACCGTGATATGTTTTTGTTTTGTGTACCTGGCAACTTCGATGCATAATTAGTTTGTGTTCTATTTACACGGTTACGTGTCTGTCTCCGAGTTAATTAAGAAATATATTGGGAAAGAATTAAAATCTTTGTGAAAGAATCATCGTGAAAGAATATGGAATGAGTCACCAAAAAGAATTATTTGACTTGACGATATTGGCTAACTCGCAATAGTATGGAAAGAACAGTTGCTAGCGTAAACAAATGCTGCGTTTCAGGAACCAATCAGGATCCAGATACTCACACTACGTTACTTATAAGTATCCCATTAAGTGCAAACGATATTTTATAGCACAAAATTAGATGAAAAAATGTAGTTTCTATAAATGAAAATAAATTTTTTTCTGTGGATTGAGGTTTATGATACTCAAATTATAGGAGAGGGTAGCCGCAATAAAATGTGGTCTCACTAGTTTAGGCAGGAAAGGCTTTGGAACTCTTAATGTTAATTTCCTTTTTAGCGTGTTTTGCCATAACTCTTGAACGCTTTAAAAGAATCGAAAAGTTTCATACACAACTATAAAACTTGTTTATTCAAGCACAATCCGATAAAAAATTATTTCTTCATAAAATTATTTATAATTTTTTTATTATTCGATATACTAATTTACAAAAAGTAATATCAAATTATAAAATTTTTTACATTAGTTTAATAAACGTAATTCTAAATGAAAAAAAAAATCCAAAATTTGAAGCAAATAGGTTTTACAGTTTTTGAGAGCTAAAAAAAGTTAAAGATAACAACGTTTTTCAGGAGGAAAAATACGCAAAAACTGAAATTAAATCAAATCGGTCTTAACTTTCGACAGATTTTTCATTTAAACTGTTGGAGCCATATGTTCCAGATTGCAGCTGCCAACCAAATTCATCGAAAAAAATTATGCTAATTCAGAGAAAGTATGTTTTTGTGTCTGATTTCGTAACTTAATATATCGTCTGCTGAAATTAATTCGCCCCTCTTAAGTCCCTTGAACTAGTATGTATAAATCTGACAATGACATTAAAAGTTATTAAGGTGTTTAACTTTTTTTGCGCAGTCTGTACTTGCGTTTTTGTTTCTTTTGTACACTATAGCTCAAATGATCAATAATGAAACACAAGAATTAAAACGTCATTATTAAAAATATTTAGTCATTTTTAAACATAATTAGCTAAATTTTGTACTTTATAGCAATATTTTTTGATATTTTTGACCCATTCCGGTTAAGAGAGCGCTCTAATTTGACTGGCGAACTATAACCTTACTGAAGATATTTCAAGCTATTCTTTATTAAAAATACTCATGCAGTCAAACTCAAGCGAATTGTAAAAGTATTTGAATCATCTAAAATTTGAATTAAACGTAAACTTGATAACAAAAGTGCATTCGATAATATCACGTGCTACATTATTTTTTTTCGATATCACTATCTACTTGCATGAGAATTTTCTATTTCTTTTCTACGATGCTATTTTATTCCATTCTCTTTTCATAACTTACGTATTGTAACAGTGCAAGCTTAAAAATTTATCTCCTAACTACTATATTTACGATTATTTAGAGATAAAAAAACCAGCATTGTTGCTTTAATGAGTACTGTAACCAGCATGGAGGTAAAATAAAGGTTGCATCATATTGCAACTCACTGAGTATGCGTCAACAATGAATAACAGAAATTTAAGTCGTTAAAGGTAGAAAAGAGTTCGAAAGTTATTAAGAATATATAAACATTTATATTTTTTTTTCTGTGAGATGCAGACGGGGAAGGGTTGCAAGTTGGCTACAATTCTCGGCATCTAGCCAAAAAGAGCATCCAATCGACGCCTAAGGTAAAATTACATTTCTAAAAGCATTAAAATTTTATCATAGCAAAAAAGTTTAAGCAGCGACGATGTAAACAAAAATGGTTTTAAAAATATTTACAAATGGCAATCGAATCCAAAGGAACAACGAATTATTTTATGATTCATTGTAAATTATAAAGTAAATGTTCAGCAATACATGGCATCATTTCAAGTCGTTTTTCCCTTCAATTTCCAATAATTATGGAACCTTTTATAGCTGAAATTAACTAAAATTTTTAAAGAATGTAGTAAGTAGGATGTTTGCAATTTCAAAACTATGAATTTATTCGTTATATCTTAATATATGAGCAAAAAAAAAATATTGTTCTTTTTTACATGAAGTTGAACTTTATATCTGGTAAATATTTGGATTAAGGAAAGTATTTCATGTCGAAAGTAATTCAATTTCAAAATAAATTGAATATTGAAGTTTTCGGGCAATAAAGTTTTGAAGAGGAATATCGCGTTTGGAAATAATTTTTAACCATAGATTAATTTCCCCTTGAATTAACATAAAAAAATGAATTAAAAGTCTGGATTGAGATTTATATTAAAATATCCATTTTTTTTTAATGAGTGTTTATTTTTTTTTATTTAAAAAATTTTGCATTGGTCTCTTTCAGTGATTATACTCGCTTTTTCCAAGGGCATATTACCAAGGAGTTTGTCCCAGACGTCCACACACCTCTGCGTGCCATTTGCTTCGTTGCCTTCCTTTTGATTTGCTATCTTCCTCTAAAAACTTAGTTTAGTTTGTATATTTCGTAAAATTTTCTTTTTATAAAACAGAAAAGTTTCTGTCTTCTTCTACATCAGATTTTAAATTCTGTACCAGCGTGTTTGCGTAGCAATGGCGGCATTGTGAGCAATGCTGACAATATTTGCTCCAGCATACTTTTGATCACAGAATTGTGAAGCCTCCATGATCCTTAAAATCCATGATCCTACAGGCCCACAACGGGCTGTTGTGGGAATGCTTTACTAACTAACTTGAACAATCCATTTTCTAATTAAAGAGTTTACTAAAAAAGTGATCTTTTTATGAAAAACAACAATGGGAAAAAACTGGTAGTACATGTTAGTTTCTACTAAGTAAATGTTTCGTTACTTTAGTTTTTAAAAATCCTAATGCTTTGAAAGCATTTTAGATGACCTAGGCTTAAGGTAATTTAGAATCCAAATGTTCAATATTCGATTAATTTAGGAAATAGAAGTGAATATTATACAAAGTGCCGGCCAGGTGGCCGAGCAGTTAGCGTGCCTGACTGCGAAGCCAATGGCTGCGGGTTCGAATCCAGCTCTGGGCATGGATGTTTCTCTCTCTCTCTCTCTGTTGTCTTCTGGTGTATGAATGTGGCCCATCCTATGAACGGGTATTTGTTGCAGTGTGTCGTGGGTAATGTTGCTCGCCTCCGTGACTTTGGTTCACAGGTGCCCACTGGGTAACGATAAATGAGCAACACTTCCGGCATCTAAGGCGAAGAACAAAAGTTCAGTGCCTGCCTCTACTAAAATAAAAAAATAAAAAAAATATTATACTTAACGACCAGTCCTGCAGTGGACTGGTCGTTAAGACACGGTTTCCATCCGATCACCGAAGTCAAGCATCACTGGCTGCTCTTAGTGTGCTGACTTTGATCACTTGAATCAGTCTACGTAGGGTCCGAGGGTGTGCGGTATAGGTCCTCGTTAAACTGTTCTACCGCAAAGTGCTCGACTTCGCGCGCAAGTCGTCGGGCTACCAAAGCAGGTGAGCCATACCCTCTGCAGAGGATCGAAATTGCGATGGCATGTTTTCTGATCATCCTCAGGGATGTTTCCCAGAATGTCGCCAATAGCCCATTGTGTAGCGCTACCTACCTACCAACAAGCTGATTAAAAGTTTTCCAAAAGATTCATTTTCTAAATCAGTTGTTTCAATCTAAAAGTCTTTTTATCTTATACCAGAATAATGTTTAGATTATATTAAAATGTTCTCTTAGTTTATTGATTGAAAATAGAAATCTTACATAAACTGAATTTCAAGTAGAACTATGCTGTAGAATTTAAACATTCTTTTGCCAATGACTTAACACATTTCTGAGTTAAAAGCCGCCAGTTACTTTTTAAAAAGACATTAATATTTGAGTTATAACCGATCGATGTCGTTTATTATGTTTCGTTTTGACAGCATAGTTATGATAAAAATTTATGTCGCTAGATCAATATGAATGAAAGTATACTATGTTACAGATTGACATAAATATCACGTCACGCAATACTTTCGAGGTATTTATTTTATTTATAGTTCATTGGAAATATTTTTGGATTCCTAAATATTTCATATTTTTGATACAATGTAACATTGTGATGGAACATTAATCAAAACTGTTTCTTTCTTTAACATAGATAAATTATTTTTCTATTAAATAACTTATTTTTGTTCTAAAATTTTATTAGAAATAACTGTTTTATTATTTCAAGTTTCAACTATTATTTTCAGCAATATATTCGAAATTTTGAGAAAAAAAATAGTTTTGAAATTGCATCTATAAATGCATCTAAGAAAACATATTTTATTTGAAGAAACCTTATGATGTTTATGAAATTATAAGCGTTGAACCTTAATAACTATTGAATATTGAACCCATGTTCAGAGTTACAACAGCGATAGCAGCAGTATCATTCTGGGTTGTAAAGGAAGGTAAGAAGAATGCACCACAGACTACCTATAACAGGCACATGAGAGCATTTATAGTGAATGTAAAGTCAGGCTAAGAAGAATGTATCCTGAATGCATAAAGAATCCATCATGAAGTAGAATAATTTTCAATGGTAGAAGATAATAGCACCGTTCCTTTACTCATGTCAGACAAGATATTACACAAATGTCAGGCGTAATGACTCTTCGATTACCTCTTTTTTTCCCCTCTTTTTTTTTGTCTTATGCCTGTTTAGGCAGTGGGGGTGCGATTGTTCCTGTTTTTCAGTGGCGCCATCTATGGCAAGGAATTCGACTTCTGCCACTTCATTCACACAACCGCAACCCGTTTATAGGGCGGATCACATTCACACACAAAGGGGAAAGGACATAGAACAGAGAGAGAGAGAGAGAGAAAGAAACATCCATGCCTTGTCCGGGATTCGAACCCAGGACCTTTCTGATGCAAGGACAGTTCCCTGCCCCCTACACAGGCCGGTCGGCTTCGATTACCTCTAAAAAACTTTATTAAAAAAACAGCAAAATTATGAAATTAAATAATGTGAGAAATCACGAAATGTGAGAAACTTGACAGTTTCAAGTTTGGTATGTGCTCTTTATTAAAGATTTTACACTATTTATTCATATTTTTTTGTTCTAAACAGTTTTGTGTTCGGCATTATCGGCAAACATTCATCGATAAACGTCCGTATTACGCACATGGTCTGCTACTTAAAATCTCTCTACTGCGCATTGTACTGTTTTGAACGCATTCAGCATAGCTTGATTTAACATTCCCTTTAAATATTCTTATGAGAATTGATTAATCAGTTCTATGCATTTGTGGTTTTGTTTTTCTCACCTTAATTTATATCACCGAAAGATGGCGCTGCAATCACTACAGTGTTTTGGACGAGGGTCCGAGGGTGTGCGGTATAGGTCCTCCTTAAACTGTTCTACAGTAAAATGCTCGACTTCGCTTGCAGGTCGTCGGGCTACTGAAACAAGGAAGCCATCCTCTCTGAAAAGGACCAAAATTGTGATGGCATGTCTTCGGATCATCCTCAGGGAGGCTTCTCGGACCGTCGCCAATAGTGCTGCTCTAGTTCGAGCTAAAGGAACTATAACAATAATTACAAATGAACTTAAAATAACAAAAAAGAGAAAATATCTACCCAGTGTTGGCCTCTCTTTTTGACTGTATGTGAATCGTTTTTTCCCCACATTTATAAAATGTTATGAGAGTTATGCTTCCCCTGGCCTGGTTAAGGGCGTAATCATTAATGCAAAAGAAATTGATTTATGTCTAGTTCATCAGCTTGTTTTACATCATTATTTATTGAAAGTGAAAACTTTCTTTCTTCTTCTACCAACACTACAGCCGAGTGTCAGCCATGGCTGTCTCAAGAAGCTTTCTCTTATTTATTTTATTAAAAACGTTCTACATTTTCACGATACTACTAAAAAAAAGAGAGAAACCGTACCTTAAGTACACCTCTTGTTCGTAAATTTTAAATTTCTAATAAAAAAATTGACACATAAAATAAGAGTTATGTATGATAGGTATCTGAATTGGGCACTATGTTTTGTTTTTCATCCGCAAAAGAACTAATTTTTTTCCCAATAAGTGCAGCTCCACTCAATTGATTTAATAAATTAAGGATTCAATTTCTCTTGTTTTTGCTTGATAACATCAAGTACTATTTGTTATTCTGTTACTTTCGAAATAACCCCCCGGGCTATCAGAACAGTGGTATTGAAAGCTGAATATATTAAATAGGGTGGAAAAGAAAAGCAAATACAAAATTTCTGATTCATTTCACGCTAAAACATTTAATGCCCCGAAGCTTCATTGCTGACAGAGACCTCATTTTCTCTAATTTTCTACGTGTTTTCTTTCTCTCTTTACTCAAAACAGAAGCATTTACGGCAGTTTTCTTCCCAACTTTCTGATGACAGTTGGCGCAGTTAAATGTATCCAAACAAAACACGTACTGGAAAACCTTAAAGTTTTACTGCCAACTCAGCTCCGCTCTCCGACGAGGAAGTCAGGATTTTTTTTCAAGCTTCTTCTTTTACCTCTAGTAGACACAACACCGCATCTTATTTATTTGCTGAATGCGTTTCTGACTCTCCATTTATCAATGATCTCAATATTGTGATTTTTTTTTTTATAATTGTGACGGGATTTGTGCTTTTTTTGATTTATTTGTGGGAGTTTATTACTTGGATAGAGAATTTATAGGTCGAAGACATTGCTTTAGGTATTTCTCAAGAATAGTTTGAGAATGACGAAAAACCAATTTCTTACCGTGGTAAGTTTTCCTTTAATACATTTGAATGATAGTACTTAAATATTTTGGTTCGACTTTACAAAAATCACAGAATTTCAAACATATTGAAAAAAGCAAAAAAGCGAACCAATTGAACGTCAATTGTTTCTCGTCTCGAGTTAGTATAGTACAGCGATCTTTTTATTTTATGTATAACTATATATATTGAATTATTCTATTTCAATACTAGCTGTAGAAGTCAGCTGGTACGCTTTTTAAAATGTTCAAGTTTATTCAAATAAAAGTATCTCGAAGTCAAAAATCGTTGAAACAAGAAGCTAATCATTTTATAAGCAAGAAATGTCCTCAAGTTATTCTGGTACATGCATACGTATTTTTAATTTGATACATAGAGTTTAATTTGATGCACATAAACTTAGTAAATGTTAAACGATTGTAATGATATTATTACACATATTTTTCTATAGTACATATTTTTCTATTATATTGTAGCTTGCTAATTATTAATAATAGGTAGTTTCATTTATGTAAACTAATCTGATAATCTGCATGAAAAAATAAAAATATAGTACATTTTTCATAAACTAGGGCATCCCAGTTTTTTTATTTTATACAAATGTTATAAATTAATAACTACTGGAAGATTTTATACATTTCGTGTTTTTTTAAAAATTTAATGTCATTCGTAGAGGGTGTAAAAACTAATAATTATGATCTTCACAGAAATAGCTTGATATGGAATAAATTAATCACTACTTTTACTTTTTTAAGCAATATTAGAGTAGATGTGCATTAAATCCTTTGTAACGCACTTTTTTTTTACAAGACTCCTTAGAGTTTTCTTCAATGCGCATTAAAAGAAAAATAATTTCTTTTAAAACCTTCTTCATAATTATTTTGTAGCATATAAAAAAAATGTATAAGACGTTACTCCTTTTGACAGATGATTTTCCAGTTGCATTATTCTTTTAAGTATTACCGAATTTATTCTCAACTACTGAGATTTTTTTAATCTCTCAAAGATCAACTGTTGTTTACCAATTATTTTTATTTACTCTACACAGAGAGGAAGAAAATGTTGCTATTTAGTATTCGCTTATTATTTAAAATTGCAATTGAAGTAACTGTAGGAGTTGAATGGCTACAAGAAATGTTTAAGTAAATTTTTTTAAACATGACGAAGTTGTTTACAAAACATCTTTTCCCACAGCAAACGGCGTTGTTTAAATATTTGGCAGAAGAACAAACAGGTAAAAACTGACCGAGACTTGATGGAGAAACTTAAACATTTCCTTTGTTCTGAAAAGTTAGTTTTAAAAATGTCTTATAACATATTCTTCAAATAATGTCTAAAATTATTACTATTCATCTTATTACGGCAGATATGTTTTTTTAAAAGCAATCATTTCGCTACATTTTGGAAAATTTTTAAATGAATCAAAAAAAAAACTAGCATTTATTTTTAAGAATAGTTTATCTAAAAGTTATTCCATAAAAATGATGTTTAGTAATTTTTTTTTCATTTTTATTTTATTTAATAATAGTCGAGAAATGCTTGATGTAAGGTATGCAAATATTTATGTTATTCCAAACTATGGTACTTTGAAGTGACAAGATAAAAAAAATTATGCAAAGTCGGAAGAATAGTTTCTGAATAATAAAATGTTAAGAAACCTGTATTTTTAAATTTTCATTTCTCAAAAATTATTATATTGATTTCGTTACAATTTTTAATTTTGCTATTTACAATTAATGACTACTGAAACACTTTTCGACTTTTATAAAATGCAATAACAATAATAAATTACTATTAAAAAGTATTTTTATTGCAAGGGATTGTCTTTACGAGTGCGTGCAAAAATCCTTTGATTATCTTGAGTTTTTCGAGATAAAGCGAAATATACAAAAAAGTGATGTTGACACCCTTTGTTGAAGACCGCTATCCATACTAAATTATAAGGATCATAGCTTCCAGATTGCGGCTAACCCAACCCCGTATTTTGATGGTGAAAAATCTAAATTCCCCACAAAAAAGTTACGTTTATATAGAAAAAGTACGCTGTTGTGTCATATTTTCAAACTCATCTCATAGGTAGAACTAATTAATTAGCCTATTTGAAGCCGATCCTCTGAACCATTAAGATTGCTTTTTAATTCATTAGAGTTCGATCATTAGAACAAAAGTTATTCAAGATGTCATAATTTTTTTTTTTGCTCTCAGTAAAACGATTTAAATAGGTCTTATTAATTTTAATAGCATATGAAGTTAATTCGGGTCTTCACTTTTATTGATAAAGACGATATTTGTGTTGTTTTATGGATTACTTATTTAAGAAAGAAGCGTATTTTGCACCAAATTAATGATAACAAATAATGTAACAGAAATAACTGATTGAATCATTTTTTTTAAATTTCTTTTTAAAAAATTAAAATGTGAACTTTAATTACTCAGACTATTTAAAAAGTTTAATTTGAAGCATAAGAAACTGTTTTGATAAACAAGCATTTTTAATCATTTTTAAAATTTATTAGTTTTTTAAAATAACTAAAATGAATTAAAATTAACTAAAACCAATATATACTAAAAGCAAGATATAAAACAACAATATATAAAAACAACAATATATAAAACAACAATATATAAAACAACTATATACAAAATAATATATAAAACAATATAAACAATCATACTGTTCTATAATCAATCTCACAAAATATCGATGACTTAAAACAGCTATCTTTTGAAACAAAGATTTAATTTTTCTTAAGTAATTCTCACTAACTGTAAGACAATAGTTACAGACTTATATAGAATCCATTTATAAAATATCTATGTATCTATAATCTATAAAATGTATCTATAATATATAATACTATATATCTATAATAAGCTGATAGTGTAATCATAAATTCTATCAGTATTGTAAACTACAAAAATGCTTTGGAATTTTTTTTAACCATATAGAACCATATTTTTTTTTCATATTTCATATTTTTTCATATTCATTCATATTTTTTTAACCATATTTTTTTAACCACTACTTAGTTTAATGCTTTTAAATAATATTTTTTTAATCTGAAATAAGCAAAATTTATATGAATATATTTCATAAAAGTAATGATGAAAATTACACCGTATCATGCACTTATTTAAAATCTGGCTATGATCATGCTACCTTGAGTAAAATTTCGAAGGAAATTCCCTTGTTTATATTATTAAGAATCATTTGTACTGTTAGATAAAGTGCATAAATGTGTTTTAAATCCATACATTTGTTATAATTAGATGATTTTTTGCAAGTTTCTTTTAGTTAAAGTCTCTAATAAAATCTGGCTCAGATAATATTCCATCTTTTTTTTTCTTCTCAAATCGGTAACGTTTTTACAAAATTGCGTTTTATGCATTTTCGAGAATACATATTCTGATTTTATTACGTTTTTAGAATAAATATGATATTAATTGATGAAAAAGTATTTTTTGTTAGCTATCTCTTTACCTTCCTTCTAATTATTTCGCTATTAAGTTTGAAGGTTTTCCTAATATGCAGAAAAAAATAAACTAAATATTTTTTGAAATGGGGCTTTGAAAGTCAGTTTAAAACTCATATTAAATCAAATACTTTATAAATTAATATACTACTAATCCAATCATTTTTGCTGTGCAGCTCTGTTTAAACAGATGTGACTTATAATGTAAAAGTTTTTATAGTTACTTACGAAAGAAAAATTTGGAGGTGTAAGCTGTCTCTTACATAATTTTTTTTTGTTTGAGGAGGGCATTTTACTCAATTTTTTTTTAAAAGAACTAGATTTCTTTCATCGTAACTTACATGCTTAATTTCAATTTTTAACATAATTTAAATCCGAAAGATGTATTTCAACAGCACAATATCTTATGAGTACGAATACAGTATTTTTAATATTGTATTTAATGCTTTTTTCGTTTTCTTGAAAATAAACGAAAGTTTCCAAACTCACTAAAATCATCAAACCCAACCATTTCCAAACTCACTTCGCACATCATTGATGCAAATCTATATAGTAAAAAATAATAATGTTTCACAATTTTGATTAAAAATTACTTAAACGATTTGATGAGTAATATGCCTTAAAATACTAATTTATCAATTTCTTAAAAAAAAAGTTTAAATATTTTTAAGGGGAATTTCTTAAAGAAAACAAACGCAATTTTAGCACATTTTTTTTTAATAATTTTACTTAAAAATAAACTTCCATGTTGTATATATAGAAAAATAAAATAAATATTCATTAGGCGTGATTCAATGGTGGAAATATTTAGTTTCTGTGTTTACATAGTTCAGCTTAAATCGCCGTAAGTCTAAAATTGCCACACGGGGCTAAAAGAACATACACTTGAGTCATATTTTTGGCAAACGTTGAGGACTGGCGACAGATAATTTCGGGGTGCCATTAATCCTCAACTTCAAGTGTAGCGTCAAAAATAAAGTTCGCTTAAATACATATTTAAAAGGAAAAAAAACACAGAAGTTAAGCTTAACAAAGAATTTATTGCAACTAAAAAAAAACAAAAAAATCAATTTTACAGAATTTAATCAATTTGTTAGCTTTTAGTAAAGACAAGAAATATGCTTTTATATAAAGACATTAATGGTGTTTGTGTAAAAAATTTAAAACTTTATATTATTCTTTTTTGGGAAATCCTGTTTTATACTTTTACTTACTTATAAACTGATGACAAATTATAAAGTATTTTTGAAAACATCCGTAAAAACTCATCAAGTGAGTTATCAAATTAAGAGAAACCTGCTAATTGTGGCAGAAAACCGGAAATTTTATTTAGAAATACGAAACTTAAAAGAATATGAACTCATCAATGCGATAATTTTTTTAACAATTTAATCACTTGAGCTTTATTACTATGCTTTAATTATGTATTTTAATTTCTAGATATTGATATGTATTATTTTGATTCTTTGATGTTACATTTTTTCACATTTTAGTCATGATGCAAAATCTGAAACAGTAAAAAAATGTTTGGTCAAACTACGGTAAAAAGTACTGGCACTCCGAATGCAGTATCCATATCATCCCTTATACCGTAAAGTCTATTTTTACCGCACAATTTTATACCGTAATTTTAGCACCATTACTTAACCACTTACAATGATTCAGTGATTTTAAAGTAAATATTACTCATCAGAATTTTTGTAATGTTTTCCGTAATTTTTTTTACGGAAAAAATGGATTTTAAGGTAAGAAGCATATGTACCCTGACAGCCGGTACTGTTTACAGTAATTTGATCTCGAATTCTTTGCAGTGTACATTTAAATAATAAGATATTTATTTCTCATAAAACATTCCCAAAGGTTACTTGAATCAAATTTCTAACATTTCTTAAAATTTTTCTTTCAAATATTCAATTACTAATTCTGACCAACGAGAATAAAACCAATTATATTTTTACACAAACAATCGTTTTGTAAAACAGAAAGAAATATTAAAAAAAATTTTTCAAGCATATGTTGTCTAACATATTGAACTCAGTGCATCAGGGGGATAATATTTGCGCATGTATTTTAAAATTGTTCTTCTAAAAACTAAATTCTAATTCCGAATTCATATAATTGTGGAAAGCTGTCCCAGTTTCATGCTAGCTTTCATTAAAGCCAGTTTTGACACCAAAAGTTGAGCAAATACGAAAATATAATTCAAAATGCGTGTCCTGTTGTCATGAAATTTTTCCTCATAAAATCAGGGTCGTCTTTCAAAAATGTTCAAACACCCTCCAGAAATTTTGATACCGGGTCGTTCACTTAGAACAATTCTTCCTTCCGAAATGTTTTAAAAAATATTTTGTTAAAAATAATCAAGGATTTAAAAATCATATATTTAATTATTCGTTTAAATAATCGTAATGACTTTCTTTACAGATTTAATTCAAAGAAAAGATTTAGAGTTTATTTTAAAGTAAATTAAATAAGATAAAAATTATATAGCTGTGAAAACTCGATTTAAAGAATCGTTAAATCGCTGTTTAAACCTCAAATTCTTATGCAAACTAAAAAAGTAGCGAGTTAAATTTTTTACATAAATTATTATGTTAAACATTATTAGATAAATTTTTTAAAATAATGAAACTTTGAATATGAATTTGCATTTTTTCATGTATTAGAAAAAAGCAATTCAATTATATGTAATGATATTTTTCATGAATACGTTTCTAAAAAACTGAATACCTATATTTTTTCCCTTTTAAAGTTTTTCCTCACAAATGAACTATCGATTAAGAGCATTTTCACAATTTTAATTCTTACTCGTTGAAATATAAAACTTATGGAATTATCATTTTTCTAAAACAGCTTTTTTGTATTGATAAAATTCTATTTTTAAAAATTTAAATTTTAATTAAAATTACATTTTTGTCACTTTTTTGAAAGAATTAAATTGTTTTGTATTTCTAAAAATTATGGGGGAAATATTTTCATTATGGGGGTTTCTTAAGTTATTGAAATTTTATATTTTATATGTTGCCCACACATTGCTTTTTATTCGTTTCTTCACTGCTCTGATTCATTCTTACTCTCATTCTTTCATTTTGCTGTTTTTATTCATTCACCGATTCCTATGAAGTGAATACGTAGCTTGATTTGCCTTTAGATAATGCTATAAAATACAATGCTATAAATAAAGCTGTATATTCAGCAACCTTTGATGATATACCAGAAACTGTACAACGGTTTCAGAACAAGAATTCTGCAATGGTTTGGGCTCCAGTGTCAAAAAACGGATAATTTTATCTGAAATTCATCAATTAAGGGGTAAAAATCAATGCTGAATATTACAAAAAGGAAGAATTGGCTACACATTTATTGCCACATGCTGACAGATTGTATCCCAAAATCGGTTGGATATTTCAGCTAGATTCTGCACAGTAACACAGAGCCAAAACAGCACAGGTTTCGTTCCATGTCAATTTTTTGAAATTTATTAAGCCAGAAGTTTAACCCCCTTCTTCATCGGATCTAAATCCTTAAGACTATTGTGTTTGGGGGATTCTAAAGTCTATGGTTAATGCTAAGCAACACAGAAGTTTGAACAGTCTCAGAGCTTCTTGGTTGCGTGAATGGGAAAAATTACCTTTTAAAATTATTCGTTCCGACAATTCCATTTATAGTGTTCATCATAAATGTGTATTTATCATTTTCCATTTCATATTTGTACAATAAAATTATTCAATATTTGTAACAGTATTTTTGTAGACTCCCTGTATACATATATTTCTCCTATGTGACACTATAAATTCTCGATCTTTCTCGGTATTTTTTGATCTTTTGGCAACATAATTATTATTCATTTTGTTAGGTTGCCTTAAGTAATAATTTCGGTAGTGTTAAAAAATTAGTCATACATTAAGCATTTATTTAGTCGTTTTGTTATGCTGTCTTAAATACTAATTTAAGTAGTGCTAAATAAATAGTTATGCGTTAAGTATTTTTTTTAGAATAATTTTGTATTTTTATAGCTGTAAAAAACTTAGTTACGAGGCAGTTATTTAGATTTATTTTTGATCCTTTCTAAAATGGTTGCAGAAATTTTAAATATAAACGGTGCTTTGGTGCCGCATACTGTCATACTAATTATTGGTGACGGTGCTGGCTTTTTTCGAGTAATAGCATTTGTATATTATACGATACTCAAGTTATGGCTCGAGATGTGCGTGAGGAAGTGTTACTGCAAGTAATGAAGCATTGGTGATTAGTTTACAATTTATCTCAGGACAGAGAAGGAGATTATTTTAATACTTTTGCTGCCTAATAATGCTGAAATATCCCGAACTCATAGATTTAATGACATCCGTAAAAANTAATTTTTTTTACGGAAAAAATGGATTTTAAGGTAAGAAGCATATGTACCCTGACAGCCGGTACTGTTTACAGTAATTTGATCTCGAATTCTTTGCAGTGTACATTTAAATAATAAGATATTTATTTCTCATAAAACATTCCCAAAGGTTACTTGAATCAAATTTCTAACATTTCTTAAAATTTTTCTTTCAAATATTCAATTACTAATTCTGACCAACGAGAATAAAACCAATTATATTTTTACACAGACAATCGTTTTGTAAAACAGAAAGAAATATTAAAAAAAATTTTTCAAGCATATGTTGTCTAACATATTGAACTCAGTGCATCAGGGGGATAATATTTGCGCATGTATTTTAAAATTGTTCTTCTAAAAACTAAATTCTAATTCCGAATTCATATAATTGTGGAAAGCTGTCCCAGTTTCATGCTAGCTTTCATTAAAGCCAGTTTTGACACCAAAAGTTGAGCAAATACGAAAATATAATTCAAAATGCGTGTCCTGTTGTCATGAAATTTTTCCTCATAAAATCAGGGTCGTCTTTCAAAAATGTTCAAACACCCTCCAGAAATTTTGATACCGGGTCGTTCACTTAGAACAATTCTTCCTTCCGAAATGTTTTAAGACAAAGTAAAAAATATTTTGTTAAAAATAATCAAGGATTTAAAAATCATATATTTAATTATTCGTTTAAATAATCGTAATGACTTTCTTTACAGATTTAATTCAAAGAAAAGATTTAGAGTTTATTTTAAAGTAAATTAAATAAGATAAAAATTATATAGCTGTGAAAACTCGATTTAAAGAATCGTTAAATCGCTGTTTAAACTTCAAATTCAAATTAATTCCGGCAGTTCCATTTATAGTGTTCATCATAAATGTGTATTTATCATTTTCCATTTCATATTTGTACAATAAAAATATTCAATATTTGTAACAGTATTTTTGTAGACTCCCTGTATACTTATATTTCTCTTATGTCTCACTATAAATTATCGATTTTTTTCGGTATTTTTTGATCTTTTGGCAACATAATTTTTATTCATTTTGTTAGGTTGTCCTAAGTAATAATTTCGGTAGTGTTAAAAAATTAGTCAATACGTTAAGCATTTATTTAGTCTTTTTATTAAGTTGTCTTAAATAATAATTTAAGTAGTCCAAAATAAATAGTTATACGTTAAGTATTTGTTTATAGAATAATTTTGTATTTTTATAGCTGTAAAAATTTAGTTACGAAGTAGTTATTTAGATTTATTTTTGATTTATTTAGATTTATTCTTGATTTGAGAAATTTCAAATATAAACGGTACTTTGGTGCCGCATACTGTCATACTAATTATTGGTGACGGCGCTTGCTTTTTTCGAGTAATAGCGTTTGTATATTATACGATACTCAAGTTATGGCTCGAGAGGTGCGTGAGTAAGTGTTACAGCACATAATGAAGCTTTGGGGATGAGTTTACTATCTTGTCTCACGACAGAGGTGGTGTACGCAACAGAGTTGTTATGTAGGAACATATGATGTTCCTACAGTGGAAATTATTTTAATACTTTCGCAGCCTACTATGCTGAAATGTATGTTACTGTAGTTTGTGTGATTTAATGGTTGCCGGGAAGATTTTAAATTATTACTAAAATTCAATGTATAAAGAACTTTGACAATATCGAGGAAATCTCTTGAAAATAGTTAAAATTGAAATCAAAGTACTTCCATAGGACAACAGCTAGAGGGTAAAAAATTATTAATATATTGTTTAAAACTAATTAAGGTGTTAGGATTGCAGAATTGGAATATTTAAATATAGCTATGCCTTACATTCGGCTTGGTTACCATTTAAGATTATATGTTGTACAAGATAATTTTGAAAGGTGACCACGCTGATCGGCAAGGCGGCTAGTTTATGTTAATTCTTACCACTAGAGAGAATTGTAAATTTAATTTTCGAATTTTACTGTTACATAAATTTAAACTTAATTGCTGCAGAGCTTAAAGTTAAAATCTGTCTTATGCTATCACCTTTTTGGTAACGGCCCCAGGGTCGCTCACATATAACAATTCATTACCTTTGGAATGTTTTAAAATAAAGCAAGGGGTTTTCGATAAAAAAACAATCACCAGTTAAAGCGTGACTTCAAAATTTAAAAGAAAGGATGACACTAGTGGAGCTGCCAATTTCCATCGGCGCCGATCAGGCTAGACTAAAATCAAAACAAACTGAATCTTAACTTTGATAATTACTTACGCTTTGAGAGATTTAAATTTTCTCACATTTCTGTCAACTTTGGCGCCATTATTCTATCGAAAATCAGCATTTAATATTACGTAAATGAGTGGTTTTATTTAAGTTTATAGTGGTGATTTAGAATGTAAGCTGTAAAACAACTTTTAGGATACGTGACCATTTCTATATCTCCTCTTTTTCATATCGTAGTTATTTATCAATAATAAATACCTTAATGTTTAATGATTTTTTAAACGATAGTTATTTTTACGAATATTAGCACTTATATAAATAAAAAAAATTATTATTGAGAAGTACGGCGACCTTCGATTCTAGTAGTGTTTTTCGTTATATAATTGTCTTTGGCGCAAAAGAAAAGAATATATTAATTTTGTCTGCTTTGCTAATATGAATATTTAAATACATAGGAAGCAGTATACGGATTCCATAACAATAATTTGGATCAGGAATTAAACATGATGAATTTATGCATTTATTCCAATAAATATTCTAAAAATATTGTTGAGTAAAGACAAACAATTATCTTGAGTGGGTAAAATAAAATGGATGATTATAAGCCTCGAATCAAAATTAAAAGAATGAAATTTATTTCCTTTAAACACGTAATATTGATCTTTGTTTACTATTCCATCGCATGAACCCTAGTTAATCACTGAACACAGTACTTATAGAGCTTAAAGATTCATCAGCTATATTTCGCTGATTTTATTTTATAACCGACGTTGAGTTACTGCCCCATTTTCCTGGTTTATGACTCTCAATATTACATACACTCCGCTGCCTTGTAATTTTGAATCCAACTCAGAATGGTGGCTTAGGCGATAGAATGAGGCTCTCCTTCGAATGAGGTGACCCAGGTTCGATCTCAGCTTTGGCTGGTCGATTCGGACTCTGCTCCCGGCCATACCTCAGTGATAGACGGATCACGAGTAAGAATCCCCTTATCATCGGGCTACCCTTTAAATGTTTCCATGTTTTCCTCTCCATGTAACGCTAATGTGGATTAGTTCCAACAAAATTTTTCCACAAAGGTTAGTTTGTCTCAGTGTTCCCAGTAATCCAGAGTTCTCCCAATGTAATCCGGGAGTTTCCTTGCTTTCCGGATTGGGTTCAAAGCTACAAGGCTGCAGATTTGAACATTGATAGTCGTAAACACAGAATTGGGTCGGCAGTTTAACGACGGTCGGCAGTTTAACGAAAAAAAAAAATTTGAAAAAAAAAAGAAACACTTGGATGAAGCATTAAGACAAACCAGCCTTTGTGGAGGAACTAATCTCCACCTGAGTATCAGAAAAAGGTAAACAACGAAAATCTACCATGGTTAGTCCGATGACACCGGTATTCTAAGCTGTGATTCGTTTACCACTGTAGGATATTTTTTCGTCATCACTGTGGGGCCGGGAGCAGAATTCGTATCGACGAGTCATCGCTGGGACATCTATTTCACGTTTGTCATTTCTATTTCGTCACTATTAAAAGTTATGAAGAGTTTGGGGATGTGTTATTAATGTTAATTGTCCATAAAGGAGTCCCATAATCACCATCCATACTAAATATTCTTAGAATACTTGTCAAAAATGAAGTAGTCAAAACATACACTTTAGGGATTATCAGTTAACCGTTAAAAGAAGGAAAGAAGCAAAAATTTTATCAGAATCTGATGAATAGTTATGGAAGGAGCTTGGTTTAAAAGCATAGAAGCTGGTTTGATTGCCTGAGGAAATTGAAAAGCGTTTCTATTATCCGATTTTTACATCATTTTATTTACCTCCAATTAAATTAAACTCGTATTGATGAACTTAAATCCACTTTCGTTGATAACGATTCGCCATTTCTTGATAAAAAAATTTTGCACTCACTAATTAATTTTTAACTCGAGTTAATTTGATCTACGCCTTTAATAAAATATTCATTATTTCACTTATCTTAAACAAGCACTTTCTTCAGCAATGCAGTCATTTATCCTTCTTCGTTTCTTATCTTACAATTTATTTAAATTATAAAACTGGCAGAAGATAAGTGCAAATTTTGTTCGAAAAATTTTCAAATTTTTCAATTGCTCATGCAAATGTTTCTAATTGTTATTGTTTCTATTTACTTCTATTGTAATTACTATTATTTCTTCATATACTATTTTTCTTAAATCTAATTTTTAAATTTAATTGATGATAAATTAAAACTTCTTCCAAAAATTTTAATTTTTTAAATTTATAAACGAATGCAGAAGTTACCCATTATTTTTGTTTCATTCTGTGCAATCTTTCTTTATTTTCAAATTTTAAAATTTATAACAGATAAATGAAAACATCTTCCAGAAAATTTTGATATTTCTCAATTTATAAGCAAGTGCAATACTTTATCACCTTATTATTGTTTGTTTCTATCCCATTACCCTTAATCTTTAGTTTTTAAAACTGATTCAGTAAATAATTGAATGTTCCTTTAGGAAAATTTTTATATATTTCAATTTATAAACAAGTGCACCAACGTAGGTCTTTCTCGTTATTATCGCTTCACTTTATCCAATCTTACTATATTTTTAAGTTTCAAAAATGATAAAAGATAAATGAAATTTGATATTTACAATTAATAAACAAGTGCATCAACCAGGATATTTCCCATTATTAATTGTTTCATTCTGTCCAATCTTTCTTTATTTTTAAGTTACAAAATTGATAAAAGATAAATAAAAACTACTTCCATAAAATTTTCATATTTTTCGATTTATAAATTAGTGAAGCTACGTAGAACTTTTTAAATATCATTCTTCCTTTCTGTCCATCTTTTTTTATTTTTAAGTTTTAAAATTGATGAAAGATAAGTGAAAACTACTCCCAGAAAAATTTGATATTTTTCAATTAATAAACAAGTGCATCAACCAAGATATTTCTCATTATTATTGTTTCATTCTGTCCAATCTTTCTTTAGTTTTAAGTATTAAAATTGATAAAAGATAAATGAAAACTTCTTCCGGAAAATTTTCATATTTTTCAATTAATAAACAAGTGCATTAACCAAGATATTTCTCATTATTATTGTTTTATTCTGTCCAATCTTTCTTTATTTTTAAGTTTTAAAAATGATAAAAGATAAATGAAAACTTCTCACAGAAAAATTTGATATTTTACAATTAATAAAAAAGTTCATCAACCAAGATATTTCTCATCATTAATTGTTTCATTCTGTCCAATCTTTCCTTATTTTTAAGTTACAAAATTGATAAAAGATAAATAAAAACTACTTCCGTAAAATTTTCATATTTTTCAATTTATAAATTAGTGAAGCTACGCAGAACTTTTTAAATATCATTCTTCCTTTCGGTTCCTTTCATCTTTCTTTATTTTTAGAATTGATATAGAAGACAAATGAATCCTTCTTGCAGAGAATTGTCATATTTTTCAATTTATAAGCAAGTGAAGCTACGTAGAACTCTTCTACTATTATTGTTTCTTTCTGTTTTATCTTTCTTTATTTTTAAATTTTAAAATTGATAGAAGATGAATGAAAACTTCTTCCGGAAAACTTAAGCTTGTTAAACTTTAGCTTGGAAACTTTAAGCTTGTAAAAAAGTGTAGCTGCATAGATCTTTCACTTAATTATAGTTTCTCTCTACTATCTTCACTTACCTTTCATTTTTAAATTTGATATAGAAGATAATCAAGCTTTCTTCCAGAAAATTTTAATATTTTTCTATTTATTAATAAGTGCAGATACGTACTTTCTTCTTCTTATTGTTTCTTTCCCATCTTTCTTCTTTTGTAATTTTTAAAATTGATATAGAATATAAATAAAAATTTCTTTCGGAAAAATTTCCTATTTTTTAATTTACTAACAAGTTTAGCTAAGTAGAACTCTCTCCTTATTATTGTTTCTTTGTGTCCCATCGTTCTTTATATTTAATTTTTAAAATTGATAGCAGATAAGTGCTAACTTCTTTCATATTTGTAAATTTATTATTATTTTTCTTAAATGTAGATCTTTCTCTTTATTATTGTTTCCTTCTGCTTCATCTTTCTCATTTTAAAACTATTATTTCAAGAGGTATTTTTTTATTTATTACATGCTTGTCTAACACCTTCTTAAGCATATTATGTCATCTATTAAAATCGTAAAAATAAATTGACTCATATTTAACTCAAAACATTCGCCTTTGTTTCTAAGTTTCTTCACAGGGAGATAAGATGTTCTTAAATGATTTTTTTTTAATATCTTCGTGAAATGTCTTTGCCAGTTTATTTGTCATAAGCAGTTTGTATCATAGCAAATATTTCAATAGCCTTCATTTCACAGTCACTCTATAAATTTACTATCAACTGAATTACATATTGTTCCATTGTTGTTGAATTTCTTTCAAAATAACAGAATGTATTCATTGAATACGTCATTATTCGTGCACAAATGATATAGTAAAGTAATTTTTATGAGATAAAATGAAACAATTTGTATTTCAAGTGTAGATTTTAAAGTGTATTCTGCTTAACGTGTTTATGTCAAGCATAAATACTTTGTTCATGTGTATAGGTTTATGTTAAATTTAACGTATGTTTAGAAAAATGAGTCATATAATTAATCATCTGAAAAATTTAGATTGCATGTAATAACATTTAAAAAATTTTATCATTGCTATCTTATTTATTTCATTGTAAGATAAAGTTGAAAAGATAATTTTGAGACTCCCAATACCAGTGGTTCCCAAATTGTGTTCCGTGAAACCCTAAGCATCCGCATTAACGGGGGTTCCGAAGCAAATAAATTCTTTTAACCCGTTATGATTTCTAAACTGCGATTAAATTTATATCCAGTTAATAATCCAGTTGCTATTTGACAGTTCCGTTATTCTTATGAAATTATTTAATTGAAATGCTAGTGAAAAAAAAAACATTTAAAAGCGATGCTTTTTTAATTACAATAAAATGAATGAATTATGAAAATAATATCTACTTTGATGAAAACTTTTTGTAGCATTTCGCATCGAATAGAAACAGCCAAATTCAACAGAGAAGTATGTTCCTCTGATTTTTGTCAATTTTCGTATTTATTTTAATGGTAACCATATTTCAGCTCTTTTATTTTTCAGTTTATTTCGGGAACTAAAATCAAAATATTAACTAGACTAGACACCGCTCCAGACCTGTGAGTACAACTGTCTGACATAAAAACCAATTTTAAGACTATATTTATTAAAATGATAAGACGGAAAAATTTAATTTATTTTCTAAATGTTTTTGAAATAATTAATAAAATTTAGATCATTATATATTTTTAAAATAATTAATGTTCTTTTGTTAATTAATGTGTTCACAATAGCTAATGAAATTTATTCGTTAAGTCTCGATCTCCGCCAAAAAAATTTCAATCATTTAGGATTCTACAAACGAAAAAAATTAGGAACCGCTGTTCTATACAATCAGCAGTTTGACAATAATTAGTTACAAACAAAAAATAATTACTTAAACAATTGTTCAAAATATTAATATTTAGTTATTCAATTATTTTAGACATTTTCTATTTTATGGAAATCTTCCTATTTATGACATGTAAACCTTATGTAAATCGAAATGCAGACTAAGACTATTACGCATTTGTTTTATCTCTTACACCAACTACATTAATAAAAATATTGAAATATATCATTAAACGAAGATTTATATTCCTCGAACCTATTATTTTACTTCATGGAATATTATAATCTTCATCCAAAGAATTCGCTTCAGTAGTCAAGGATAATGGGTTCAGAATGTTTACTTTTTGTGTACCTTTTCTTTGTATTACTATGTTTATTTTTTATTATTTTTGAAACAGCAGGTTAACTGTTAAAAAACTAAGATACATACTAGCAAACACATGATGTAATCTGAGATTTACTGACTTCTGATATCATTAATGGCAGCGATTTTTTTCGACAGTTATTTTGTTCCTTTGTATTGGCAACAGCTATTAACTTTTAGAGATGGCGCGCCCTGATTGAGGAAGATTTATTACCTGCCAATAAGATGTTGTTAATGGCGTATTAGGTTGTCCAGACAAACTAGTTTGAACTTTCCATATTTTCATCAATTTTCGTATATATACCATGTCACGCTCATATAAGAATGAGATAATTATTGCATTTATTTTTGTAAACATATATTATACGTGCATGACAACAAGAGCATGCTTTCATCAGTAAATGAATACAAATGCTGGCATAAATTTGTTTTTAACTAATGTAATTATAGATTAAACTTTTGAGCTAGTGAATAATCTAGTAAATAATGGATACGAATGAAATTTTTAAAAAAAAGTACTAAGTCCTAATCGCTTTGAAATCAAGTACTTGAAAGTTTTAATTGGTAATGTGTGAGCAGATTTTTACCAGTCTTTTTAATTTTTATTTTAAACCTTCGGCTTTTAATGTAGAACTTATTTCTTTCTGTTGTTTTGTATACCTTATATGGTATTTTTTTAATAAAATGGACAACATATTAAAGTTTTTTTTAGCTGTTTATTTCGGTGTTATCCAACTTTTATTGATTAACTGATTTTCTATAAATTTTGCATGCTAAAATTTTCTTTAAATTCCTTTTTCACCATCAAGTATTCGTGCGAATGACCTGGATTTGGATGCCTGAACTGTGTGCGTATGTTTGGATATCAAACACATATAATTTTGTAAAGTTAACAGATCGAGACACGAACTTTAAATAAAGGGTGGAAATGGGATCCTTACTTAGATGAAAATAAACTCATTCAATCGAACATTGTTTTTAAAAAATATTCAACTAATTAAACTAAGCTAATTTTTTTTAGTTATTTTTAATTATTACATACAATTTCAATTTTCAGCATTTTATGCGCGAAGTAGGATATTTTTATAGTATACTAGCTGAATCTTCACACGGGGTAAAAAAAGTGAACTATCAATATACACCGTAGAGCCATTACATTATGACGACCCTGCTAATAACAAGTAGGACCACCTTTAGCCCTCATAACTGCTAGCACCCGCCGTGGCATTGATTCCACAAGGTGCCGATAGGTAGTCTGAGGGATCTGGTACCAAGCGCTTTCCAACTGGTCCTGCAATTCCCTCACATTGCGAGGGGGTAGCGTGGCAGCACGAATTTGGTTTTCCAAGTAGGACCACAAATGCTCTATTGGATTAAGGTCAGGTGAATTTGGGGGCCAAGACATGACTTGAAAGTCACTGGAATGTTCCTCGAACCAATCCATGACGATTCGACCCTTATGACATGGTGCATTATCCTGTTGGTAAACACCATCCCCCGCAGGAAAAACTGTTGCCATGAATGGGTGAACCTGGTCTGCAACTATTTTCAAGTAGCTTACAGACGTCAGGGATTGTTCTATAAGGATTATGGGTCCTAATGTGCCCCATGAAAACATTGCTCCTGGGCGAGAAGAGAAACCATGAAAACCTGGGCGAGCCTATTGTTATAGATGGAGGATGGTCATAAAGTAATGGCTCTTCGGGGTATTAGTATTGAACAACACTATGAAATCATTCGCAAAACTGAAAGACACACACCAACAACATGAATAAAGATGAAACAATTACATTTTATAAGGATATATTATGGAATTACATTTTATATTGTAATATTAGCAGTTTACAACATTTTATATTATGCAATATGAAAAATATTAACCACAATCTGGTAAATATGGTGCCAATATTTTGTCAGGAAAGTGGTCAGAAGCGTATTTCACCATAACTCGAGAAATTTTTACTTTTTAAGCGAATTGAAGCATTTTTGATCACACTTATAAAAATCGTTCATTCAAAGATAATTCCACACAAAAATAATTTTTACTATTTATTTTTTTATTATTATTTTTTAATAATCGTAGAAAAATTTTTGAAGTGTAAGGCTTAAAAATTTTGGTATTATTTTAAAGAATGTAATTTTATACAGCTAAATACAAAATTTGAACAAAATCGGTTGAATTGTTCCTGTTAAATCAAATTTAAAAAAAGTCAAATATTTAAAATTTGAATTTTCAGACCAATTCAACCGATTTTGTTCAAATGTTGTATTTTGCCATTTAAAATTACATTCTTTAAAATGTTATAAAAATCTGCATATCTTACAATTAAAAATTTTTCAGACTGTTGTCAAAAATGTTTTAAAAAATAATAAATAGTTATTAATTTTTTTTTTGTATGGAATTATCTTTGTTTATAGTTCCTTCAAAAAACCTTCCACGGAGGTTAGTCTGCCCCAATGCTTGATCCAGAAACTCTTTTATCATCTGAGTTGGGTTCAAAATTGCAAGACTACGGAGTTCAACATTGAGAGTCATAAACCAAAAACTGGGTTTATAATTTAACGCCGCTGCTATCAAATAAAATCAGTGAAATGTAGTCGATGAGTCTTTAATCTCTATAAGTTCAAAATTTAATGTTTAGCTACGATTTGTGTGATGAAATAATAAATGAAGATCAATATTCTATGTTTTTAGGAAGTAAATTTTTATTTCAATTCGAGGCTCATGATCATCAATTTTATTTTACTCCCTCAACATAATTATTGATTTTATTCAACAATAGTCTTTATATATTTGATGGAATAAATGCGCAAATTTATCATGCTTGATGTCTGATCCAAATTGTTATATTATGAAATCTGTATACTCAATTACTCTGTACTGCTAATCTGTATAATCTGCATACTGTGAATCTGTATCTGTATATCTGTGTACAATCTGCATATAGTGAATATAAATATTTAAATACATGCTGTTTCTTATGTATTTAAATATTCATGCTCGTCGAGCAAACAAAATTAATGTCTTCCCTTTTTTATGTCAGATAAATTATGCAACGAAAAAAATTGCTTGAATCGAAGGTTGCCATTACCTCTTATTTTTATTATTATAATTTTTTTGCTATGTATACGTACTTACATTCGTCCACGTGTAAATTCACTTACGAAGTTCTTGAGATATAGCGAAATACGCAAGAGTAAAATTAACATTAAGGAGCTCAAACTTTGGACCGCTCTCCTGATTGAACTATGAAGAACATATTTTTCCGATTGAGGCTACCAGCTATATTTTAGTGGCCAGAATATGTAATACGCCGAAATTTTTTTTTATTTATTCAGAGAAAATGCGTTTTTGCGTTTTGCAACTTTTAATGTCGTTTGCATTTAACTTTGAACTGGACAAGATTTATAAGCAACCTGATATTATTAAGTACATAAAAATAAATAGAATGAATTGGATCACACACGTGATTCGAATGAGTGACGACAACACAATAAAAAAGATACTGCTTTTTAGACCCACTAGAAAAAGAAAGCGG
This sequence comes from Parasteatoda tepidariorum, assembly GCF_043381705.1. Taxonomy (NCBI): domain Eukaryota; kingdom Metazoa; phylum Arthropoda; class Arachnida; order Araneae; family Theridiidae; genus Parasteatoda; species Parasteatoda tepidariorum. Next base: position 45,887,978 of record NC_092204.1, on the reverse strand, counting down.
GGAAGGCCGCGGTTGAGATGGGCTGTCTCATCAGTGGAGTCTGATTTTTTCGCAATTAATGAAAAAAATTGGAGATCAAAGATAAATCGGAAGTCGTCATGGAGAAATCTTCAGAGGAAGTCATTGGCTCACATTGGGCTGTCTCGCCAACTATGATGATGATGATGATGAATGTCGTTTGCACTAAGTAATTACCTCCACTAACCGTTAAGTTTCAGTCCAAGTACATCAATATTCGATCATTAAATCTAAAAATTATTTTGAATAATTCATTTTTCCCCGCATTGTTGTAATAAATGTCAATATTCACCTCAATGTCCCTTTGAACTATGTATTTGATACAATGATACTACCTCTACATTTTTTCTTCTTAATGAGTGATACCATGACAATTCAAGTGAAAAACATAATTTTCAAAATTTTCATTATCAAATATGCAAAAATAGTAAGAATATAGAATTAGATACTATAATAATAAGATACTATGGAAGTCCTAATTACAAAAAATTTAAAAATGATTTTTTTTTTTTTAAAAAGGAGCAAATAAATTACATTTAAAATTAGCAAAAAGTGCATAAATTGATATCGAGATAATTAAATATTCAGCTTCATTTATATTTCAACAAAAAGTGTGATCTATAAAGAAGAAAATTGTACTAAGTTTTTACTTATGCTAACCTAGCTCTTTCTTTCAAATAATTTAATAAAGAAAGTGCAATTAACTCTCAACGTAATTATTTTAGTTCGATTAGACTTATAAATTAGAGAAAAATCACTGAAGTCATTATCATCAATCTATTACCATTTTTAAACAATGGAAAACAAAGTCATATACATTTAATTCCAACAATAGTCTTAATGTTAATTTCATGAGAACCGTCGTCATGATCTTTAGCTGTGGAGTGGGTAGTCTGAGAACGTTTTAAATCAGACAGTAACGACCTCCATGCTTTCCAATTTGATAAACTTCAATTTTTGTTTTGCTTTCACATCATAAGAGTCTAGATTTATTCTAATCATAATTTTATTTTATTTTATAACCAGTGTTGAACAGTCGACCCAATTCTAAGCTTACGCCTATCAATTTTCAACTCGTAATTTGTAATTCTAAACCCAACCCAGAAGACAAGGAAACTTTTGGATCAAGCATTGGGTCAATCTAGCCGTCGTTTAGGACTTTTTGATGAAGCTAAACCGCATGTGCGTGATACCAAGAGGAAAACCATGAAGACCTCCCATGGTTAACACGACGGCAAAGGGATTCTAACTCATGATCTGCCTACTACTAAATATATTTTAAGTTAAAATTGTGGTCAGTGCGAGCAGGGAGCAGGAGTGAGTATCAACCGGAGCCACCGCTGAGATTCGAACCTGGGGTACCTCATTCGGAGGAAAACGCTTTATCTCCTGAGCCACAGCGGCTCTAATAATCATAATTTTATTTTATAACCGTTGTTGAACAGCTGGCCCAATTTAGGGCTTAAGACTAATAATGTTCAATGCCGTAGTTCGTAGTTTTGAACACCGAGGGTTTCACTGGACAATCAAACTAGTCTTGATGTTTTTATAACCGCCTTCTCAATAGTGATTCGCAACATTTTGTTTTTTCATCTTACTTCCATATTACATTGTTAACTGCTATGTGTATGCTTTTTCTTACCTTAATTTTGACAATAATCCGTAAAGTGGGTGGGGTTTATAAGGCACTTTGAAAATCTATATCCCTTATATTTCTTCAATAAATCTACTAATAATCATGTCTACAATCTATCTTACTAATAAATTAAAATACACATTCCTTAATAGAAAATTACAAGAGAGCTGTCTTACTGGAATTCGCATCAATCCTAATGTAATTTTACCATAGACACTATCTAACTTCAATTTTTATGAAATATTTAATTTTCAGTTTAATTATGTCTGGAAATTTTTGTTAACTTCTTTAGCAAACTGTTCAACAAGATTTTATATATAGCTTTGTGAAGCCCGTCTTCTTATTTAGTATTATTTTTATTTTATTTTAATTATTTTTTTTATATCAGGAAATATTTTATTCTTCAAATTTGGTTTTTTCTTCTTTTATTTAGTAAATAAAATAAATAACTATAGGAAAAAATTCTTCTGATGCGAATTTCAAAGTAAATCCGAAAAAATTTGAATGTGACAAAAACTTTAAACTTCGTTGAAGACACCTGTTTGCAACTAAGCATACTGATAGTTTCTCAGAGTCGACAACTTCGTATTCAAACAAAAATCTACATGTTCATACTCTGGACAACTGCCAAACAGACACTCGTAAATCAAATTTCTGATATATTCTTCATTAAATTGCATATTTTTAGTTTACGTAGGAATTATTCAAAAAATGTCACTTTATTTACTTACTAATTTAAAGAAAATGATGTACCTGTTCACTGAATACATCGAATATTTATTTAAGACTAAAGAATTTTTAGAAATAAAATGCTTCTAATATATAACACATCGAAAATGTCTTTTCTGAAAACTAACATCGAGTTAATTCGGAAAGCTCAACTCGACAACCCATAAAATAAATTTCTATAACTAATAATTTATAGAAAATCAAAGTCTACCATCGCAAAGCATTAATAATCAGTAAAATAAATATTAATTCTAAAATTATACTGTATCAGATATTTTCTTTATTAATTCGTTTTACTGAGAGCGGAATATTGCAGTTGAAATTTCGACAAATTTCAAACAAGATAAAGCACTTAATTTTAACTAGAGCTCTGTGCTTCTTCATGTTATTGCAATTTTATTTCATTTCGTGATTCTGATAAGCAGAAGTTTTTTTTTTATAACCATCGTTGAACAACCGACCCTATTTTCAGTTTACAACTACCAATGTTCAACTCCGCAGCCTTGTAATTTCGAATCCAGTCCAGAAGACAAGGGAACTCCTGGATCAAGTATTGTGAGAAATTTGCCTTCTGTGGAGAACTTTTTAATGGAACTAACCCGCAATTACATTACGTGGAGAGGGACAATACGAAAACCTCCCACGGCTAGCCTGATGGCTAGGGGACTCAAATCCATGAATCCGTCTACTGTTGAGGATATTTTAAGTCAGCACTGTGGTTGGTGCGAGCCGTGTGCGTAATTCGTATTGATCAGCCATCGCTGGGTTTGGAACCCGTTTCACCTCATTATGAAACGAGTGCTCTATCCTCTAAGCTACCACAGCTCTAGCTCTGTTACAAATTAGCTTGCTAAATTGGCTCTTTTTTTCTATTTGTATCCCTTTCTAGTGGATGTTTTTGAAGTTTTTCTCTCCAAAACAAAGGTTGACTATACACTGTAGAAACTGCAATATATATGTTACTGTGAATGACCAATTGGTTGTTGACTTCTACCGGTGAATGTTGACAATCACATAATCGCTTCGGTAAATATCCGAAATAATTTTTTTTTTAATGGCGGACACTTGGGGATTTTCCCATTGGCCACAGGAATGCCAGAACTGCTTCTCTTTTCTCGTTACCCAGTGGGCACCTATGGCGAAGCCACGGCGGTGGAGCAGAGTCGCCCACGTCACACAACCACAAACCCGTTTAAAGGGTGGGTCAAATTCACACAAAGGAGAAAGGACATAGAACACAGAGAGAGAAAGAAACACCCATGCCCTGAGCAGGATGCGAGCCCGCGGCCAATAGCTCCGCAGTCAGACACGCTAACCACTCGGCCACCTGGTCGGCATATCCGAAATATATACTAGGTCTAGTTAAGTGCCACTGCCCGGTATACATTTGTCCTGTGTACCCTACACTGATGTTTTTTTAAGTTTCAGTGCCACTGCCCGGTATGCAGTTACCCGGTACTCCGAACACTGATGTTTCTCCTAATTTATCCTCAGCAGATATTAAAATATTGAATAAATATTATAATATCAACGCATAAATTAATATCAAATCAGATATAACAAATATTTCGGACATTCACCAAAGCGACTATGTGATTGTTGACCGGTAAAAGTCGACATTCTCTTGATTTTGGAAAATTCACGGTAACATATACATTCACTATATGTAATACCTCGGTGTTAGAAAACTCAAAAAATTGTGTGACTGAATACTTTATTTCAAGTTAACATCAAATAGAGCATTCATGCATACTTTAAAAAGGTATTTAAATCTAAGTAATGGTGAAAAATGTTTACATGAAGCTCACACGCATTTAAACTATTCATGAATTGTTTTTGATTTCTAAAACGCCAATTTTGACTACGATAGATAGAATGTTTATCATCGTTCCGTATTCTACTCAGGAACTGGCTTATAATTAATAAGTTAAAAGTTTCGTCACATCTTCATCTAAATAAATCTGGAGTTTCTTGTGTCATTCAAATTCAAATACAAAGTTTACGTCCACATTTCTCAGAACGAGTATTGTAGTATTTATCTCTATATGTAATATTTGTTTCGGAGGTTGCGAATTTGCAAAATTAATTTATAGATTCTCATTTAGTAGTTTAAATAATAGTCGCGTTTTTATGTGAAATTGGTTAGACTAATATATAAAAAATATAAAGTAATATAAAATTGGCTCAAATATCTGACTTTTTTGAAATTCAATTTCTCAGGAACAATTGAACCGATTTTGCTCAAATTTTGTAATTTGCTATGTAAAATTATATTCTTTAAAATGATGTGAAAAATTTTATACCTTACAATTCGAAATTTTTTGACCATCACTAAATAAAATAATAAAAAATAATAAATATTTAATAAAAATTATTTTTTTGCAGGTAACCATCTTTAACCAAACGAATTTTATAATTGTGGGCAAAAATTTTAAATAACTTAAAAGGTTTCCGAGATATAACGAAACTCGCAAAAGGTAAAATTAACATTGAGGGGTCAAAACTTTGGATCGCTCTCCTGACCAAACTATTGGGACTTTTTTTTCCCAGATTGCGGCTATCCGCTATATTTTGGGGATCAAAAATCATGATCCGTCCAAAAAAAAAGGGTATGTTTAGAAAGCAAGTTATTGTGTCAGATTTCGTAACTTAAAATATCGTCTGCACTTATTTATTAGGATATTTGAGTTCACCCCCTCGAACTGTTCAGATTGAGTCTTAGAACGTGAAGATCCGATTATTAGATTATAAGTTATTCAGAGTGGTCCATTTTTTTTTTCTGCGCACTGTACATAATAAATGGAAAATTTATAAGTTACGCTTATTATTTTATTACTGTTATAAGTTACGATTATACGCAATATTTCATTTCTAGCTTTTTCGTACAAAACTGGAAAAAAGTTGTTGTTTTTAATTTTTTTAAAATGATGATTATTTTATTTTAGTTTCACTTTAAAATTTATTCAAAACTTGAGATTTCGCAGCTAGATATATTTATTCGGAGTTACTAAAATGTGCATTGTGTGAATGAAAATTACTCGAATTTTGCACTTTCGTAGTTGATTTTTATATTTGTTTCGTCTAAACGAATGTAAACTATATTATAAAAATATATTTAAATGAAATAGATTTTAAAATTAAATTTTTAATTCTTTTTATTATTTTACAAAGCATTCTCTTACTGCGTTATATTTTATAGGAATATTTATGTAAATATGTCGCGTAAAATACATAAATAATATAAAACAAAAAATTATTATATAAAAATAAAATATACTCCATTACCGAACGTAGCCGAAATTTGTTTTCACGTGAAATTAGTGCAGGAGGGAAAAAACGAAGTGTTTAGGAGCACGTATAATTTATATATGTTTTTACAATGGAGGTTAGAAAAGATTTTATTTCGACTGACTATTTACTGTAATGTTTAGTTTAGTCTTACAGGGTTTTCTAAGTTAGGCTGACGGTTTTCAAAAATTTATAATAGAAAAAGCAGTTAAAGGAAAAAAAAAAAGAAAGAAACATTTTTGCTGTGAAGAGACATAATTTTCCCCCCAGAGTTCCTTGCTTTAGTTCAAAAATTTTCCGGTTGATAGCACTATAAGAACTACTGTTTCTTCCTTTGTGTTTCGTTGTATAAAAAGTTTACTTAATGCGTTTTTCATTCATTGTAAAGTTTCGAAAATTGAATTGTAAATTTCAGTTGTTTTTCTTTAGTTTACTAATCAAAGTTCCACCTGTTGAAAATTTCTTGAACTAAAAACAGTAACTCTGAAAGGGAAAACTTATGCTCTGTCACATTAACTCACAACAAGATTTTTCTTCAGCATTAATCGTACTTGTTGCAAGTTTTTAAGGATCTTGAGTCTAAAATAGTACACTCTATACGTGATGTTAAAATAGAAAGTAATCTGATTTCACGAGAAGGTTTAAGACCATATCAGTGAATGATAAAATTAATAAATTAATGAATAAACTTCGCGAATCAACATGTCAACGGACCAGGGAATAAGCCACTGAACTAATCCGTAAATTAAAGAATCGGTTAATCAATTAAAGAACAAATTAGTGAATCAATAAATCAGTGAATAGGTGCAACACTAAACTAACGAACAAACTTACGATAAGAAAACTAACGAATCAGTGATTGTTCAATTCGCTAAATCATTTATTGATTAATTTTCTAGTTCATAGTAGTAGCTAGTTCTAATAGTTGAAGCTATAAGTAACATAGTAGCTAGTTCAAAATAGTATTGTCTCGAGCTAATACTTACATTTATTGATTAGCTGACTTTGTTTTGTTGGTCCATCGATTTCATTCATTGATTTTATTCATTGATTCTATACATTGATTCAAAATTTCGTTTTTTCTTTGACCAGCTTATTTGTTTTCTCGATGGTTTTTAAATGACTGCTTGATTCTGAAACTCACAGATTTCTTAATTCGCTTATTTAATAAATTAAAAATATATTAACTCATACATTGATTCGTTAATTCATCAATTAGCTTGTTCATTGATTATCTTTCTCATCGATTCATTCAATCACTTTTTTTCTCTCATTTTTTTTCGCTCATTCGTTTTGTTTTACGAAATAGAAATCAATTTTCCATGTATTTTGGCTACTTACTCTTACATATGTGGTAAGAATGTATTTTAGTATAAAACTACAGTGAACAACTGAAATAAAATTCGAATCGTTCTTAACCGTCGTATAAGGAATTCTACGTTCAAATGATTAAAAGTTATACTGGTAATTACACATGAAAACGGATTTCAACTATTTGCAATATCAAATATAACATAAATATTGATAATTCTCGTTTTTACTGGTAACTTTAAGCATAAAAACGGATTTCGTCTACTTTCAGTGTTAAATAGAACATAAATATCAATTATATTATAAACGATACTTTACTGCCTGTAATAAAGCATAATAAAATATTGTATTAAACAAAAATACGTCTCAAGAACATTTCACTTAATTCGTATTCTGAGAAATATTTTTGCTCAATCATCTCTTCAACTTCCTCAAAAAAGAATAATATAAATAAGGGTGCCTGTATCTTCGGATAGAATCTTCATCTCATCCGTCCATCCATCCCTTGAAAAGTTCTTTTCCTCCCTAACACAAGCGTACTGCACAAACAACAGTAGAACACTGCCGTTACGTCACTCCAAACGTCACTCCTCCTTGTTTTTCTTCTTAGCACGTGGTCGCGACTGGTTAAAACGCCAACAGATCCGTTGTTTGAGGTCCTCTGTTTTAAAAGAGCCGTCTGGTTACCTTAAAGTCGAATATTTATTTCCATCATTTTTAATATCAGTGCATCTTCTTCTACATCTGAGCACTTTCTTTCTATTTTTTGCCTCGCCGTCTGCCTGTTTGTGGCAACAAAGCTGGAATTTTCTCTTTCAACGTAAAAGTAGGTAAGTAACCATTCCTTTCTTCTTCTTTTTTTATTCCTAAACTTAAAACAAGAAAATAGGATGTATTGAAGCGCTTCCTTTCTTTTATTTCCGCTATCATGCCTTTTTTTTTAATACAATGTGGGTCATGCGTCTGCGATAATATGCTTTTGATCTTGCATTACGGTTGAAATTAAGCCGACAACTAGATCCAGTAGAATGTTAAATATCATTACAACTTTTAGAGATGTGATAATAAGTGAATGATTAAACCCGAGTTGTCTTCATAGCTGCTTTCTAATGCGAAGAAAATTCAATTTTACTTAAGGTTTGAATAGTTTCGGTTGTGCAAAAGGATAAAAGTTCTCTCTAAGTATTGTTATTCTTATGTAAGGTATGTTTAAACCAATCGTTGAGCAGTTAATGTATTTTAAATATGTGAAAATTCTTGTAAAAATATTTTATTTATCATAAATTATGCTCTCGAACAAAGATTTCAGTATTCGAAAATTAAAATTTCAAATTGAATTGTGATTTTTAGCATATATTTTAAATGAAAATAATTTATTTATCATAGATAACGCTCCTGAACAAAGATTTCAGCATTTTAAACTTAAAATTTTAAAATGAAATGAGATTCTAGTTTATAATTGGAAAATATTTTGTCATAGATAACGCTTTTGAACAATTTCTGTATTTGAAACTTAAAATTTCAAAGTGAAATGCACGTTCAGTGTATATTCTAACTGAAAATATTTTATTTATTATAGATAACTCTCTTGAACAAAGATTTCAGCGATTCAAATTTAAAAATCGAAAACAAAATGCGACTTTAATACTTTACTTTATTTTTAATCTTTTAAAATAAAAATTCAAATGAATGTCTTAGTTTTTGTAAAAGCAAATTTCTTATTCCCTGTCCAGATCACTTAATTTAAGATGTGTAAGCAAAAGACAATGAGTGTAGTAAATTGATTTGGCAAAAACTAGAATATTGTAAGCCTGTTTTTTAAGTTTTATCGTAACTTTGCATGAAATAAATGACTTATTTCGACAACTCTCAGGATCTTTCTTAAGATCTGTTGATTTCCACACCAAATTTATTGGTAAATAAATAAATAAATATTTTTTTATTCTCTGCATATTTCATTTATCAACTAAAGCTAGAAAAAATATTTATGTTTTGTTTATTTATCTCAAATTTATTTCATGCTTGGAAAACTACGCAGCCTTAAAATGATCTCAAAAGTATTTCAATTCAGTAAAGCTCTAATGTATTTAAATTATTAATGGTTGGAACTTATTGATAATATATTTTTTCCGTTGGCAGTAATACGTCCCAACATATGTGTTCCGAATGTTTTATTGAAGCTTTCCGTATTGTAATCGTTTTAATTTTTTACAGTTTTGCAGTAAAAACTTCCAAAATCTTATCTTCTATTTTAATTTTTTCTATTTTCTTCTTTCTTAAACGTGTAGTTTGGAAACTCATAAAATATTTAATAAAGTTAGTCTCAAATTTAAAAATTTGAATTTATGACGAATTATGATTGACTTAATACATCTTATATGTTGTTCTGCATGCGCTCTTCGTTGGCTACATTTGATTATTCATGAAAAAGTGACATTCTCTACTAAAACAAATTAGTAAATAAAAAAGAGAAATAATTCTCTCACAAATTGTATTTTGTTTTGACAATCTTAGTTTAATTCATTTTTTTTCTTTATTGTAGTGTTTCGTAGTATCGAGAATGCCAATCATAAACTTTCAATTCTTAATAGTATATATTTTTTAAAAATAAACAAATAGGAAACATTAGTATAGCTTAGATTTTTATACGTATTTCAGAATTATTTCATTTGCATCGAAATACTTATCAGGATTTCATAAGTAGATACATTTTTGCATAATAGTTTTTAGTTTTAAACACAGACAAGTTTTTTTTAATTATTTGTTGGATGATATATCAGTTTTCACTAGTCTGCGGTGTGATCAATCGTCTCGCGAGTTAACTCTTTAATGCTCAAATAGGATGAGCATCCCATGATCCCGAAAGTAGAGCGCTCTCTTCTAAAATGAGGTGAAAGTCGTAGAGTTAAACTGTCTCCTTTGAAATAGGGTAAATATCCTAAGGTTAAGCTGTCTCCTTTAAAGTAAGATAAATACTTTGGGATCTCTTTCCAAATGATATAAAGACCATGGAGTAAAACTCTCTTTTAAACCGGGCTGATGAGCCTGGAATACGTTATAGTATTTTTTTTTTTTTTTTTTTTTTTTATGTAAGTTGCACGAAAACTGCACATTGGGCTATTGTCAAGGAACATGGACATTGAATATGAAGAGGATACTAGGGTGACACTGTCTATTCTAAAATAGGATGAAAATCTTGTTCTGTCCTTACACGGGGTTCAATATCCATCTCTGGAGTAAGGGTCTCTATGCTTAAATGGGATGTACATCCGAAAATGTCGGAAGTAGTGCTCACTCTTAAAATGAGAAATAAATTTTGGGTGCAAATCTGCCTCTTCTGAAATGGGGTGCAGACCCTGCTCTGTAAAATTAAAGATTCGTGCTGGAAAAGGACTGTTTACGCTGAAATTGAATAAACATTCTTAGATCCTACGACGAGCGTTCTATTCTGAACTGGAGTGATGCTCCAGAGGTAAAGCTTTCTCTTATGAAATGTGGTGAAAATCCTGGTTTAAAGTTAGTACCTTTTGGGATGGTGTGATGATCCTGAAATTAAGCACAATCATCTGAAATGCGATAAAAATAACCTGAAATCGAGTTTTTTTTTAAACTGTAAATTCTGGAGTAATAAGTTCCCGTAATCTTGTAAATCCTGGATAAATATGCTGGAATTCCCTTTCGCTAGTAGTCTTGCAAATCATTCATTGATTTTGTCATTCATGACTTCTGACTTTATGGTTTATTGAGCTGAGGATTATTACCGGATTACTGATTTTGTCGCGTTCCTACTGTTGGCTTCCATTTTATACACAGTATTTATATAGAGGGAAAAATTTTTGTAATAAATTTTATATTTTACTCAAATTTCATGAAACTATAGCATGTGGTTATAGTTTTAAGAAAAATTTCTGAAAATCGCGTATGATTGCGTTAAAACTATTTTAACTAGTGATTATCGCTTTTGAACATTATGCGGAAAAGTAATCATTGCTGTTGTGATTGATAGTTTGGATATTTTATCAGCAATATAAACAAAATATGCCAAAATAAAAAAAAATTGCTATTTTTTTATTATTATTATTTTTTTTTTGCTTAGAAATTGAACTAAAAATGTTTTAGAAAATACTTGTGAGCTAATGGAAAGAGAAGGAAATTCTGAAAATCCTCACTCCATTTTGTTTCTTATTTTAATAAAATAGTTTAAATGGTTCAAAAATTAAATAATATGATTATTCGTTCAATATATACGTACAAAAAACAGGTGGGGTTTACATTACAGATCGAATTATTAATTAAACATTTTGATTCGAACAAATCGAGAGGGAAATCTCAAATTAAGGCATATTTAGTTCCCTTCTCCTGTCGACTCATTTGTTTTATAATGGTGTTGAACTACAAATGTGAAACTAATCCAAAACAGAAAAAAAAAATTGCTTGTGAAACATATCATTCCTGGAAGAAATGAAGTATGCAGAGTGAGATGAGACAAACTTGAAGAGACTTAGAACGCTTTGTAAGGTTTAACAATTGAATCGAAACCTATGCCCAGAAAAATCGCTGTACGCCACTAGGGCCGCTTGTCAGTAATTAACTGTTTCTACATGTGCCTTTGAACAATTACTTTTATTTATATAAATTATCTTAATTTGACGTTTTATAACAATTATTGTAAAAAATTTTACCCAAATAGACACAGAAATAGCTATTTTATAGTCATTTAATTATTTGATGAGGTTGACAAATTAGTCAGCAAAACATTAAATTATTATTGAAAATCTAATACTGAATTCGAATGCAATTTTCGGTAATTATTAGAAAGCATAAAATTAAGATGAAAATAGCATTTAAATAAATAATATCTGTCCAAAGACGTGCATAGAGACTTTTCAGAACAGGGAAGGGTTCCTAGCGCCATACGATGACATTTCCGGGCAGGGGTTCCTTTGCAATTCTTAATTCTAATAATGTGCCCATTGCTAAAGGTCTTACGTTTTTACTTATTCGTAACTATAAACTTTTTAATTTTGTCGCTATTTGTTTTGGCCGGATAAGAAACAATACCACAATTCAAGTCAATCAATTCACAAATTTTTCTAGCAAAGTAAAGTTTTGTTTATAAAATCTTGCAAGGAAAACTTTATGAAAAAAATGTGAAACAAGTATAATAGTTAAGTACTTTCTAAAACTGTCATATTGGAAAAAGAAAATCCTTTTGGGAATCATCATCTTGCTACATATTTTTATTAGAAACTTAAAACCCAGGGAACATAAGGAAAACAGGTTTTCAAATTTTAAGTTTGAAAATTGAGAAAAATTGGAAAATTTTGAGAAGAACTGCACAAAAACCACATATTTTAATGTGGAGTAAATTGAAAAATATGAATTGAAAACAAATACTCAGTTTTTCAAAAAAATAATTTTGTGTAGGGTTTATTTCAAAATAAAAAAAGCATTGTGAAGGGTCCGTTTTAAGTAAAAATGTTTTGTAAAGGAAGTTTTTTGGGATAAAATATTTAACGAGACCATTTCTGCGATAAAATATTTTGTGTAGGATGTTTTAACTGTATGAAATATCAGGGCGAAATTTTTTCTAAAATGACTTCAGACGTTTACTTGCAATTAAAGGTTTTAGGAAATTTTGGATTATTAAATTTTTAAAAATTTTCTCTGTTGGTCGAAATAACGTACAGTTTTTAATTGATACAAGCTATTTGTAGTTTCTGACAGTACTGTATAAATCATATACATTTTTTAGAATTGCATAAAAACGCATGTAGAGATTCAATTATCGATGAGTGATGTTGTTTAAGTAAGCAGTTGCTATTTAAGACATCATTTCGGATTTCTTAACATGACATTAATTCATAGTTTCTCCGAAAATGTTAGGTCATACGATGTGAAAACTGAGTTGAGAATAGTTTTCTAAAAATATCTCTTTCATTTTCTCTGTATTTCGAACATTTCAAGACCATGAATCACTTTTAAAAGTGCTCTTGAGTGAGATAGACATTACGTGCTAAATATTTTTCAGCATATTTAAATCTCTTAAAATTGATTGCTTTGACGCGCAGTAACTTTTTAAAAAAAAGAAAAATAGGATAGCTAAAATATGTTTCTTGTAACTATGATGGCGGCACATAAAATTTTTTTAAGGAAATAAACAAAAGCGCAAGAAGAACGTAAAGAAAAACGAGCAAATCATGAAATAACGCCGGGGAAATACGAGATAAGGCTGGGTTAAGTATAAAAGAATTAGCAGAATTAATGGTTCTAAGCCGATCAAAAGTTTTTTTTTCAAAATGCGCAACTGAGAAAGCTTTTTCGTCTGCATTCTGATATCTACATCAAACACGAAGTTTGGATTTAAATTAAAACTAAATAAACTTTTCAAAAACTACGTTTTTAAAATGGACTGAGAAAACAAGGAAACAGTTCTATATTTATCACGCTTTACACGAAAACGTTGAACGCATCACTTTCAAAACACGCAGCGGGAATTTTCGGTGGAGATAAAAGTTTATTACTAAAGTTATGCGCCCTACGTTTTCCGTTTTTAATGTGTTCTCTCTTTAGTCCACTTAAAAACGCAATTTTCAAATTTTCATTTTATTTTATAAATTTTCTCCGTCTGTAAGCTTTGTTTATATCAAAAAGTGGTCTAAAATTCAAAGGGCTCTAAATTTTGATTGCACTATTTAGGAAACAATCGCAGCCAAAAGTCATCAGTCACAAAGCTTCAGCTGAGATTTGAGCACCCTAGTTGGTCGGAAATTGGACGAAATTTACTATCAAATAACAATATATTTTGCTATTAGCTTGTTTTACTTGGGTACAGAGCTCCAGTTTAAAGTATTCTAAACAGTCGGATAGTGGTTGAAGTTTTGATAGGCGATAAATTCCTTTTGGTGATAGTAACACAAATAAATTATGCGTGTTTGTAGAGGCCATGTTATTTTCTTTGGAAATAATAAAACAGCTTCTTTTGAACCGGGTTCGAATCCCAACCATGGCTGGTCGATAGTAATTCCGCACCCAGCAGGAACCGACCACAGTGCTGATGTAAAATGTCCTCAGTGGTAGAAGGATCAGGGTCCCCTTACCTCCAGGCTAACCTTGGGAGGTTTTAGCATTGTCTCTCTCCATGTAATGTAATTGCGGGTTAGTTCCATCCAAAAGTTCTTCACGGAAGACAAATTTCTCCCAATACTTGATCCAGGAGTTCTCTTGTCTTCTGGACTGGGTTCAAAATTAAAAGGCTATGGAGTTGAACATTGGTAGTTGCAAACTAAAAATTGGGTCGGTTGTTCAACGATGGTTATAAAAAAAAACTTCTGCTTATCAGAATCACGAAATGAAATAAAATTGCAATAACATGAAGAAGCTCAGAGCTCTAGTTAAAATTAAATGCTTTATCTTGTCTGAAATTGGTCGAAATTTCAACTGCATCATTCCCCTCTTAGCAAAACGAATTAATAAAGAAAATATCTCATACAGTATAGTTTTGGAATTAATATTTATTTTACTGATTATTAATGCTTTGAGATGGCAGACTTCGATTTTCTGTTAATCATTGGTTGTCAAAATTTATTTTATGGATTGTCGGAGCTTTTCGAATTAGCCCGATGTTAGTTTTCAGAGAATATTTTTTCTATTTATCAGAGGAGTTTTATTTCTAAAAATTCGATGTATTCAGTGAACAGGCACATTATTTTCTTTAAATTATTATACAAAACAAGGGACATTTTTGAAATATTTCTTACGTAAACTAAAAATATATAATTTAATAAAGCATATGACAGAAATTTGATTTATGAGTGTCTGTTTGGCAGTTGTCCAGAGTATCAACATGTAGATTTTGTTTAAATACGAAGTTGTCGACTCTGAAAAACTATCAGTATGCTTAGTTGCAAACAGGTGTCTTCAACGAAATTTAAAGTTTTTGTCACATTCAAATTTTTTCAGACATACTTTGAAATTCGTATTAAAAGAATCTTTTCCTGTAAATACATATTTTATTTACCGAATAAATGAAAAGAAATTTGAAAAATAATAATTCTAAAATATTTCCTGATAAAAAAAAATTATAAAATAATGTAAAATTTATAATAAGCAAGAAAACAAGTTTCACAAAGCTATACATAAAATCTTGTTGAACAGTTTGCTAAAGAAGTAAACAAAAATTTCCAGACATAATTAAACTGAAAATTAAATATTTCATAAAAATTTAAGTTAGGTAACATTTATGGTGGAATTATATTAGGACTGATGCTAGTACCAGTAAGACTTTTTCTCTTGCAATTTCCTATTAAGGAATGCTGGTTTTAATTTATTAGTAGGATAGATTGTAGATATTATTCTCAGTAGATTTGTTAAAGAAATATAAGGGATACAGATTTTCAGAATGCCCTATAATCACCACCCTGAATGTACACTTTACGAATCATTGCCAAAAATGAGGTAAAACAAAAGCAAACACTTAACGGTTTACAAATTAATATGAAAGTAAGATAAAAGCAAAATGTTTGGAATCACTATTGAGATAGGCGGTTATAAAAACATCAAGACCAGCTTGATTGTCCAATGAAACCCTAGGTTTTTCCAAACTGTCAACAAGCAAACAGGTTTTGATGTATTTAATCCTAATTACCTTTTTTTCGTTAATGATTCTTCATGTTTTCATAGTTTTTTCTTTCCTACTTAAAAGCTAATTTGTGATCCCTTTTCCACTTACCGAGATTTTGTTTAGCTAAATATTTTTTTAAAATATACGGGGGTGTAGGTTAAACAACGTTTTGAAAAAATATTTAAAAAAAAAACTGTTAGCTATATTTATAAATTGCATGTTATCTTGTTTGAAACTTAATTTCGAGAAGAACACGTTAAAGATTCTGTATGGTGATTGCAAACCAATGCAGCCCCTTTATAAAATCGTCACATTTTGCTGTGTAATTAGATGACTGAAAATGGTTTCGGAAATTGTACCACAATTGTTCGGAATCGTAATTGCATTCTTGGGCAAGGATTTTTGTTCAATTTTATTCATTAATTCTGTTCTCATCTGAAACGAATATTATGCAATATTTTATTAGAGAGTTCATACATGTGTGTATCCTACGCTTTAAGAGATGTAGGGGCAAACATTAACATAAGTATGAGTCCTCATGATGAAGGTTACAGACATTCTGAAACAAATATTGCATATCATTACTCTCATCAGTGCGAAGAGTGGCATTTATGCAGCTGCTACTTTTATGAAAAGATTATATTAGCTCTGAAGCATGTGATGGTGAACATGCAAGTCACTCACATGATGATAAAATGTGATTTTTGTCAGTTATTATTTGGTTTTAAGCAATTCAAAATGTTTGTGATATCTTTATTTACTTAAAATATTTCAATACAAACAAAATATAGTAATAATGAACCCACTGGGTCCATGTCGGTAGTGACATAACTCAATATACTATAGTTTATTTCTTAAGTGTTGGAGTCAGCTACAGATAATCTAGCTATTTTGCAGATTGCAGATTAACTAAGGTGATCCGTTTTAGTGCTGCAAATTGTTTCATGTCCTAAGTAACATAAGTAATCTGCTACTATCTACATGATATGTACAATGCGCAAAAAAGACCACCCTGAATAAAAAGTTTTTTAAGAAAAAGTTGTATCTTTAACTTAGTTAAAAATACAACTTTTTTAAAATTTGATTTCTGTAAAATTATTTGATTGATTTCGCTCGAATTTTGCATTTTGCCATGTAAAATTGTTCCTTAAAATGATGTGAAAAATTTTATATCTTACAATTTAAAAGTTTTTAAATGAATGTTCATTTGTTTCGATTAGCTTAAAACGTTGTCGAGATATGGCGAAATAAGGACAAAATAAAATTAACATTAAGAGGTTCAAACCTTAGACCGATCTGCTGACCAAATTATTGGGACCATATTTCCCAGATTGTGGCTCAATATGTTTTGGAGAATCGGAAATCTGAATCTATCAACAAAAAAATAAGGTATGTTCATTCAGAGAAATTTCGTTTTTGTGACTGATATCGTAACTTGAAATATCGGTAGCATTAACTAATTAGCATATTTGAGATCTCCCTCTCCAACCATTAAAACTGGAATCTAGAATCTGAATATCCGGTCATTAGATCAAAAGTTATTGTTACCTTTAATTTCTGTGTGAAGATTCAGGTGACACAGAACTTTTAAAGAAGAATTTGTAAAAGTTTTTTGTTAAAACTGATAGGAAATTTCTTAGCAAACTGTATAAATTTGGCATTATTTTGAAATATTGATATTTTTAAATTTCCATTGATAAATCAGGCAAACTAATATGAAAAAATGCCCAACAGAAATTTTATCTAAAGAGAATTGCTCAACGCAAACATCTGTTTTATATGACTCTAGTAGTGTTAAAGAAAAATAAAAAAATAAAGTTTCTGCAAAACTATGTAGAAAATTGCGAAACACGAATACAAACTTTCAAATTTTAAAGGTACCCAAGTTGTTAATGCGCTCATAACCTAGGTAAAACATGGGAAAT
Source organism: Parasteatoda tepidariorum (assembly GCF_043381705.1). Taxonomy (NCBI): domain Eukaryota; kingdom Metazoa; phylum Arthropoda; class Arachnida; order Araneae; family Theridiidae; genus Parasteatoda; species Parasteatoda tepidariorum. The sequence goes on along the minus strand of NC_092204.1, from coordinate 45,870,448 downwards.
ATTTGATTCCACACTTTAACGGCCTACCCTAGTTAATTTGCCGATTAGTTAGGTAATGTGCATTTCGGGCTTTAGCGGAAACTTAACATGAAATTAATATTAAAAAGTGATATACAGGGATAATGGGGTGAAAAGGGGCAACGCTAGGCAGAGATAAAGATAGCAAGATGTAGTGTACAACTATATTTTCCTTCCCTTTGCCCTCCTAAGCGTAATTTTTTTTCATCTTTCTTTAACGACGCAAATTTTTCATGTTTAAAATAGTGATTCATATCCATTTTGAGACTTTTATTCTAAAGATCGTGTTTAGGTGAAACATAGGTGTTGCCATTTGAAATTTTCAAATGTCAATACCTACTGTACTGCCATTCAAATTCTGTTGGTATAAAAGTAACTGTGAAAGCAGGAGAATCCATTTTACCACTATTTTTCTGTGAATGCATACATTTATACATACCGTATATGCTCGCCAAGAGAGTTAAAGTTTCAGCTAAGTTATTTTATAATAATTTTGTATAAGTACAACTTCATTTTCAATGCATTAATTCTGAGCATTTACTACTCATGCATATTAAAAAGTTTTGATCACATTTCAGAATAGGTAATTTTTGTTTCACTAGCTGATATTTCTTAAAATCGAAGAATATAAAAGCGAAAAGGCGCCAATAAAAAAGTTATTTCCGCCTTACTCATGTTAAGATATGTGGTAAGCGACAAAATCTTCAAAAGAAAGGAAGAATTTATTCTGGAAAAATCTATAAGAATAGACAATGTCCGATAGATAAGACAAAGGCACGCAATTGATATCTTACAAGTTACAGGAGTTGTACGACATCTGCTCCCTTACAAGAGAAATGCGGTGGCGTGTCAGTTTTTTTTTATTTTTTTACTCCGCAGTCATCTTCTTACAGGAAATAAAAAAAGGGCTCTATTTTAGTTCTTTTTCAGTAACTGTTCTCTCCAATTACCTTTCTAGATTATTTTGCCATTGTTTCTAGCAATTACCCAAACCAATCCCTGCAATTATATTTTAAAATAATGACTATAAACTTTCATTTATCCTTAGTTAACTATAACACTGAAAAAAAAAATTAGGCTTTTTTTTTAGCTATAAGTGAACATTTGCAGCAATCTTAATGTGGTGAATCGCAGCACGACAACCATATTATCATGCAATATGCTCCTTCTTAAACTTGATTATTTTACTGTTTTAGTGTAGAAATCAGCTATTCTGCATATTACCTAAAGTAATTCCTTTAATTGTCAAAAAATTGCATCATTTCTCAAATTATCAAGGTATTCTGCAAACTATCTAGATAATATTCACATTACATACGAGGCATTCGTTAAAGCGAAACTAAGACCTTTGCTGGAAAAATTTCAACTTTACTGTATGCATAAATTAACATAATGTAATTTATTTTTCACTATCTAAAAAAACAGCAATCAAACCATCAAGACGTTATTTGATGGAATCAATCATCAATCACTTTGTAGAATATATTACTACTTTCCTGTTAGCTAAAGCATTCTTAATCTCTCTTCAGTATGATCAATGCAACTCTATGCTCAATGCAAGTTTCGATTGTTTCTCGATCACTTCAGTAAAATTTATCACTATATAATCACCATATCATCAATCAACTTCCACTTCTAACTAGAAAGTGCTTTGAATTTTTTTACAACTATGTGCCTGATTACAACAAGAGCTGAAATTCCAAAATGGTGCAAGCAAAATCTTTGGTTGGTCGAAATTCCGTACACGTTTCATTTCGCGTAAGTAAGCTAATAAACTTAAAACTACAATTAATTATTATAATAATATTAAAATTTTTAAACTAAGTTTTTTAAGTAGACTATAATGAAGATAATTACTTTAATTTCGCCAGGCTTAAATCGTATAACGTAGAGTGCATCAATTTCGAAAGACTTGGAGTGTTGTTTACTGTGTCAATAGAAGTTTATTGTGTAAGTAAGTGATGGGCTATAGGTTTTTCGTTTTAGGTTTAACAAAAATAATTTTATTAAAATCAACTTGGAAAACGTCGTATTTAAAACTTTGTTTCATTATTGCTTGTTATTTTGCAGTTCCAATTAATACCAAACTGACTCAACGAATAGTTGGGTACAAGACGAAACTTGCTGTAAACCAAGTTTCGTCAGTAACGCACCGGTCAGTTTTTTTTTATTTGACCCTGGTGGATTTCATGTTTGTTGCTTTCACTTCACTCAAGTTAGATTAGACACAGAAAAAAAACATAGTAATGAAAGAAATCAATTGACTTGTTTACTTTAAATTTATCAATTACTTCATTTCAAAAGTGTTTTTAAGATTTTAAACTTCATTTTATTGAAAACGTTAGTCAACGCGTTTTTTTAATAGTAATATTTACTTATTGTCATGATCAGAAAAAACTGGATACGGTGATTTATCTCCATTACCGAAGATAGCCGGGGGGTGCCACCATTAGAAATCTTAAAATTTGTATTTATCCTTGTAGAAAATCAAGGTTGAGTGCATATTTTTTAATATTCATGACTCAATCAATTTTATTAAAATATTTCCTGTCGCCGATTGCTTTAACTGTTTTCTCAATGGCTGTTTATTAATCATTCAATCCTTCTGTTTGCCTAAATAAGTAAATCCTTCCTAAATAAGTTATAAAATACCGATAAATCAAGATCAGGTCTTCTAAGTGGTAAAGACTGTTTGGCGCTTTTTACAGCTCAATATTTTCATTGTGATTCACTCAGAAATTTTTTACAAAGTTAATTGGAAATATATTCAATGCATATCTAATTTTGTTTTAAAACTGCTTGATGTTACAGACATGGGTTTCTGAAAATAGGTATTAGGTATTTAATGCAACCAATTTAAGAAAAATTTACTTAATCAATTATTCATTTTCTATACTCACTTTCATGCATGTCTAAAATAAGTTTTAACTCTCTGTTGTCTTGCTGTTCTTGCATTTTCTTTAGACAGAAAAATCACTTGATTTTTAATCTTAAAAATAATAAACATTATAACCATATATTCGTAAATCATTTACTTAATATTATATCAGTAATATTTTTTTAAATATTATTACGTTTTACGATATTATGTTTATGATTTTCAGGTTTCATATAGTCGTTGAAAGTTTAAATAGTGGTAAAAAAAATTAAAATGTATTTCAATAAGTTTTTAACTACCTCTATGCTTAATATTTCCAAATAAATAGGTCTAGTTGCGAAATCGAGAGCATAGAACTTTTTATTTTTTAGTGAAAGCTAATAATAGGAAGTTTGTTACTTCATTGTTAGAATATTAAAAACACTTTTAAAATATTCTAAAGAATATTCGAAGAATATACGAATCCTGATTTTGATAATTTTCAAAATAAAAGGCTCGAAATTAAAAGTGTTTTCTCATTATTAAATAATCGCGTGCTATTAATTCTTTATAAAATATTTTATGATGTTAAATTTACTATTTTTTATGTCATTTTACTATTATTAAATGGTAAACAAACTAGATTTAATTTTTTAAAAAGTTATGTTTTATGAAAATTTTTATGTAAAGCTGTGTTAAGTCAACGTGTGCAATTAAAATAATGACAAATACTAAAAATTTTAAAGTAAATTAAAAAAACTATTGTTAACACTAGAAAGACTGAAACTTACTATATACATATATTGCTCAAAAGCAATCGAAATGACTGGATTGTAAAAGAATAAATAATGTGTAAAGAAATTTGTTTAAAATTAATTTTTAATATTTTTTACATCATTTACAGTTATATAACAAGTCATTAGTAAATATTAACAATAAAAAAATTATATGTAGTACAAAATTCTAAGAAATTGTATCATTATATACATCATTGTTTCTCTGATTGAAATTAAAAGCAGTCAAAATGACTTCCTTAGGCAATCGAGTGTTAAATAATCTTATCGGTAAAGAATATTTAACGAGTTCTTATAGCAACCAAAAAAGACATAAGATTTAAAAAAGACAAGTTCATGATTGAAGTTAACATAGTAACTGAGCAAAATTATTAGGTTTGAATGTTATTCCAATTGAATCAGAAACTAAATCTCCGAAACCAAATATATATTAATATTAGGAAAGAAAATAGGGTATTTTAAAGACAATTTCTTAATATTGATGTAACTATGTGCTTATTCTTAACAAACAAAAATGATAGCGGAGAAGTTGTGAGGATGAGGGAGTGGCAGGCGTCGTGCCCTACTTATAATCTGCTCTTTTGTGCTTGTTAAATTCAAATATCTAAACAGATTTTTTTTTAAAAATTCAATTATGGTTACTCTTCTTTTTTTTAGAAACTAAGTAACAGACAAAGCATAAGGAGGTCCACAACAAAATGAGTAATACCACTCCATTGAAAAAAAAATGATATTCGAACGATAATTTTAAACTTTACCCTAAGTAAAAATTTAGATTTAAAATGCAACAAAAAAATTTAAATTCTAAGCAATTTTTTTCGCTGTGAGGATTTGAAAATTTTTTATTAAAAACGCATAGTAAGTAAAGAATTTTATATACTTAGTTAATTATTTCTTTTTCTATTATTTAAATAAAAAATTAACCATTTATTCAGCTGTCATTTAAAAAAAAATGCGAATTGCTAAATGTTAGTTGTGATTTAATACCAATTATGAGTGGCATTCAAGTACTGAAATATCAATCATAATTGGCTTTTCAGTACTTGATATCTGAACTGTGATATCTGCACTGTAATATCTTAATACTATGATATACTGTGAATACTGTGATATCTGAAGAATGTCGACTTTCACCTGTGAATGTCAACAATCACATAATTGCTTTGATTAATATCCAAAATATTTCTTGCATCCATTTCGATATTAATTTATTCGTTGATATTTTAATATCTCTTCGCTATTTTAATATCTGATTAATAAAAACATCAGTGTTCAGAATGAAAGGCAGTGGCTTTGGACATTAAAAAAAAATCGGCGTAGGGAATACCGGACAAGTGTAATTATCAGATTAATATCAAATCTAGTACATATATAGCATATATTTCCTACATTTACCAAAGTTATAATGCGATTATTGACTTTCGTCGGCGAAAGTTACCAACCACCGATTTCAGTCTTTGTCGACTGACATATTGTATCAGTTGGATCTTCATTATAAACAAGAGAGCCCGCAGACATTTTTCTAAGGAAGAGTACACCCAGAAAAATATTCATTAAAATAATGCGAAATAAGCTATAAATGTTTTTTTTTTTTTTTTTTTTTTTTTTTTTTTTTTTTTTTTTTTTNAAGTTTAGTAAAAATAAGTTAACAAGTTCATATCAGAATTTTCATAAATTAAATAATTAATTTCAGCTCCTAAACCAACAATTTGCAACGAAAAATTTGCTTTTTCAACAATATTTAAGCTTTAAAACATTGAAAAATTTAAATACTTTGCTTCATTTAAATTCTTTAAATTAAATATGATCTGAGCACAAAGTAAATTAATGAGTTCCAATGTTTTGTAATTTTTTAATTTGCTGTTAAATATTTCTTTTAGCTATATTTTCTGAGTAGTAAAAAAATATATATTATCAACGCATTAAATTTAAAACTTCAAATTATGAACTCAATTTAATTCTATTCAATATGACATTTACAAGCATAAACATAGCGTAAAAAATTAGTAACATTTAAAAGCAATATAAACTTCTTAATTTATTGGATTGTCAGAGATGTAAGTGCACAATCTTGACCTCTCTTAAAGGACGTTTATGTTTATATATCATTTTGCTTAATAGCATCTCACCTTACTAATGTTACATATTCTTTTTTCCATCTTATTTCAAGAAGGTTTTAATAACTATAAAAACACCCCCGACATTCGTCATTATATAATCCGTAAAAAGAGTATAAGATTATAACGCCAAACTGGTGCCAAAGCGAGATTAGTATTCAAAAAGCGATTCGTTATTAGTCAAATACCTAATCTAGTATAGGTAGGGACTCTTAAATTTGCTTCACATTCCAATGGATTTTACTGAGAAGTAGCCATACATGGTCCGATTGTTGACATGACGTATTTGATGCCTTCATTATTTTTTTATTTATTTTTTACCTTCTATATTTCAAATGTGATCAAGCGTGCGTGTAGCCAGTAAAGGTGGGAAAGGATAAAATCTGACATACCATGCATTACTGGTCACATTCTTAAGAGTTTTTTCTTTTTTCTAGAATGTTTTAAGGAGGCAAAAAAATAAAGATCCTTAAGCATTGACGTCATAGAAAAGAAATTACAGGAAGCGATATGTAAAAAATTGTATTTTCTGGTACATTTGAGATTAAAGTAGCTAGGGAGTAATTCAGAAAATGCGGCTGTCTAAAAAATTACAAAATAATATGAAATCCTATTTTTTTTTATCTTTGTCGGCTAAATGTTTTGAAAGAAATGCAGGAAACTATATACAAAAATTGCATTTTCTGACACCGTTAAAATAAAAGTAGCAATTCAAAAAATACGGATATTGTAAAATTACTGTATACTATAAAATCCTACCTTTTTTGTATGTGGTTCAAATGCTTTGAAAGAACTGTAGGAAACTATACGTAAAAAAAAATGCGTTTTCTGACGCTGTTAAAATGAAAGTAACTATGGTGTATTTCATAAAATACGGATATCATAAAAATGTCTAATGTTATGAAATCCGACTATTTTTTTTGTTTGTGGTCCAAATGTTTTGAACGAAATGTAGGAAACTATAGGTAAAAAAATGCGTTTTCTGACGCTGTTAAAATGAAAGTAACTATGGTGTATTTTATAAAATATGGATATCATAAAAATGTCGAATGTTATGAAATCCGACTATTTTTTTTGTTTGAGGGTCCAAATGTTTTGAACGAAATGTAGGAAACTATAACTAAAAATTACATTTTCTGACAACGTTAAAATGAAAGTAACTATGCAGTAATTCAAAAAATACGGATAGCGAAAAATTAGTAGGAATTCATGTTGAAAAAGTTACGGTTACAAACATAAAATACTATTAATTCTTTTAGGTTTGTAGCCGAGGATTAATTTTGTTTGTCTTCAATAAGCAAAGTAAATTAAAGCAACTCGTGTAGAATTGCATACTGTTATTAAAAATCATTAATTTGTAAGGAATTCTATTAATTTTTATGTTTGTCATCCAAGCAATCTGAAGGAAATGTAGAAAACTATATGTAATTACTGTTTTTTTCTTGCACGTATAAAATTAAAGTAACTCGGTAAATTAAAAAAAAATTGCCTATCAACAATAAAATTATTTTTAAGAATTTTTTTGATTTGCAATGAAAATATTTCGATATAAATGAACATTTTCAAGATAAGAAATATTTGCTTTCCTCTATTTCTGCTATGTCCGTCCCAGAGAAAAAGTATAATTCGGTTTACACTTTCGGTTTATACTCTCAGCTTTGTTTATTTTTTAATATTTATGTTTATTATTAGTTATTAGTTTTAATATTCATGATAAAAATCCATAAATGAAATTATTTTAGTTAAAACCATAGTGAATTAGGATTATAGAAGTCATAAATTTAAAAGTCTGTAAAAATTTAATAGATCGGTTTATTGTAAAGATTTATAAATTTGAAAATTAAAAATATTTATAATTAGTCACTAAAATTATAAATTGCATATTTTTTGTGCAAAATTTTAAGTTTTAAAAATTGAGTGTAAAAAAATGATCGATTGTAACATGTGATTGATCGATTGTAATGGAAACCTTCTTAAAGGAAACCCATAAAAGTATATTGATTATTTAAAGTAATGGATTGCGACCCATTAGTTAAGTGGGGGGAAATATAGATGTCTAAAAAAAGAGATTTTATTATAGATCTCTTAGAGACTAAAAATAGAAGGTAGCATTATAATGAAAACAAGAAGTAATTTCGGTAAAACATCGAATTTTCACCAATCAATTTCAAGATATAATATGAAAAATGTCGAGTTAAAAAAAAATACGGAAAAAAAAACTGTCAATCTTGAAAGATAAAAGGACTGTTTTCACATTTTTCTAAAATGTAATTTCAAGATAAAACAAATTGGGTTGCGTTTTTTTTCGTCCCATGGGCAAAAATGGTTATAGATTATATAAAAAGCAGAAATTTCAAAAATGAATTTAATATATTTTTCGGTTCGATAACGTCGGAGACGTCCCATTTTCGATGGTAAATGTAAAAAGAATATAATGTATAATATAATATATAATATAATATAATATAATATAATATAATATAATATAATATATAATATAATATAATATATTTGGAATATTTGATTATTATTCATAATCGATGTTTTCAATTATAACAAATGTATCCGATAAGGATATGTTAGGAAAAACATCAGTACAGGAAATACCAGGCAGTTGCATTAAGCTTTAAAAAAACAGCAGTGAAGAAAATTCCTAGCAATGGCAGACATATTTCTGCCTTGTTATTATCTCGATTAATCTAATTATTATTAATAAAGGGTGATTACTATTAAAAACTGAGTTGTTAATAATCAGTATATCACACTCCATACACTGTTGTTTCCCTAATATATCCTTCCGTTGAGCTGAATCCCCTCCGCAGAGGATCAAAGTTGTGATTGCATGTCTTCGGATCATCCTCAGGGATGTTTCCCAGACCGTCGCCAATAGCCCAACGTGCAGCTCTAGTGCGACGTTGTAAATGAACTACAACAACAACCGTTGAGCCGAATAGAAGATAAAACAAAGTTTAAAATTCAAAAAATGCCTGCTGTGACGAAAATTCAGTACAGGAAAAAGTGCGTGTCCCCAGCCTTGAAAATTCGAATTTATACGTACTAAACACTACGTATACGTACAAATAAAATATGAAAGTACCTTATTGAAATCATATCTGTGTCATCTTGGGCTGCTAGAGTCAATTTTTTTCATATTTAATACTATGGGCCGTAAAGGGTGGTAAAGACCACACGTGATTAAAGTCTCGTGCGGGTTTAAAAGGTTAAAGAATATTTTAGTACGAAGAGTATGTAGTATTATATTTGGCATATATTTTGAAATCAAACTATGTTGTATCTCTAGATATGACAATACCAACTCAAATGGGAATACTAGACGAGTCCTTGCCCTCAACGTCTGAAATGAATCAATTTCTGTCTACTTATTTAACTGGGGAGACACGAGTTGGAGCATAATTATATTTTTCTTTGTAAAATACATATCACATAAGGATCACCACATCGCTAAGAATTTGTTTCCTTATTACACTGATTAAATATTTGAAAGGATTATAATGATACTAGCCACTTTTGGCGACCAGCTTTGTCACCTTTCAAAATTATCTTGATCAACATATAAACTTTAAAAATAACCAAGCCGAATAATGTGTATGCAATGGCTAAATGCTATTGCTAAAAAAAAAGCAAGTATCATCAGCAATATTTTGTATGGCAGTATATGGCAACATAGCACCGTTTATGTTAAAATTTCTACATCCATTTTAAAAAGAATCAAAGATAAATCTAAATAGTTACTTCGTAGCTAAGTTTTTGTGTCAATAAAAATACAAAATTATTCTACATTAATAGTTAACGTATAACTAACTATTCAACACTATTTCAATTATATCTTAAGACAACCTAATAAAATGAATCGACATAAATACTTCATGTATAGCTAATTTTTCAACGCTACTTAAATTATTACTTAAGATCACTCTTATACATTTCAGTGAACTTAAAAATATTAGTTTAAAAAAATATTACAACTGTAGAAACCTATTTAGGAATTAAAAATAGTTTTAGTCTAATTAGTTGAAATTTTTTTTTCACTACGGTTGACCATAATGTGTTGATGAACTAAAATTTTAAATTTTTTTAAACTGTCACAGAGCTCTTAATTTAATATTGTAGTTGAAACATTGTTTCTAAAAAAAAAATATGAGCTTTATTCACAGTAACTTCTATTAGAAAGCTCAACGTAAACTTGATTTCGAACAGTTATAACGCAAAAGGGGGAAATAAAAATGTGAGCAGGTGCGATTGCTTTTTTTTTACATTTAAGATACGTGAAGGGTCATGCGTTATCTTGAATCACCTGCTATACGCGAAAAAAAAATTTTTTTTCGCTAAAAATTGCTAGTATGAAACGTATTGCAAGTGAAACGCATAGAAAATATAAACGAATAAAAATGGACGAAACAATTAACGTAACGGATTTTTCGTGTATTAGAAATTATTTTTAGAAACTGGTTTCTAAAAATGAAGTAACATTTTAAATAATGATATTTTGGAGCTGAACATTATTCCCAACTGCTGAAACTTTTCCTTTTCATATATATTAGATTAGTTGCTAATATACTGCTTGAATGTTGACGCAGATAGACACCTTTGTCCCTTTTATAGATTTTTTTTTCTGACTCTCTCATTACAAGGGAAATGCCCTTTCGGTATTTATTAACTATAAAAAAGTCTAATAGTTACTAAAAAAAATCTGTTAGATTATAGGAATTATATTTGTACTAAAATATGAAATCTGAAATAAGTAAGAGATTTTTTCATTTATATTTAAAAATTTATCTGTAATTGATTTTGTAAATTAAAGAAATTTCAATGATGAATAACTGTTTCTTTAAGATCTAAATAACTTAAAATAATGCAAATTTGAAAAATTAATGTTTGGAAGTGATCCGTTTTTGGAAGAGTTTACCTTTACCGCAGAAAAAAACACTTTTTTTTGCTGTATTTCATAACCATAAGTTATTAAAATATTAAATATAAATATTTTTCACTTAGTTTTACCTAAAGTTTACAAAATAATTAAAAAAATTTTAAACATATGTTTAATAAAAACTCTGCGTTAAAGGGTTAAATGCAAAACTACGCTACAAGAAAATGAAATACAACATAAAACTTTGAAATGCATTAGATCTGAAAGCTCTGAAACAATTAGAAGAGCAGTCCTAGAAGAAAAAATTATCCACCTTCGTAAAAAGTAGATGACAATTTCATATACTGTTTTGTTAGCGTTCATTCAAAATTTGATATTTAACAAAATAAGGTCACTTGTTTCGTAATTTTGTAATTTTTTTCAAAATTATTTCTTTAAAATAGCAGTAATTTTGTAAGTGGGAGTCGTTTATTTTTGACGGTACCGGCAGAACATTTTTAAATATCAGGTATCTTGTTGCAAAATATTAAATATAATTCTGCTCCTGATTAAAAAGATTCTAGGGTATGACCTGCTCTAAGGTTGAAGAAAAGAATCACTTGTCTTGAGAGTGGCAATGAATTCAGTTGTTATTTCAATTAACAATAAATTAATTGTTATTTACTCGTATTTTAATTAAAAAAAATTATAATTTGTCTTTAAAATTATTACAACCGACTTGATTTGTACAGCTATATTTACTAGATATATTTGTTATATTTTCAAAGTAAAACATATTTCAGTTTTGCTCATTTGTCTCTTTCTATCAATCAATAACTAGTTTTTACGAGAAAATAGTTGAATTATTTTTTTTTTATCTTCCTTCTCTTACGTTACTACAGCCCACAGTATGCCTTGGCTTTCTGAACAACGCTATTCGAAATATTTTGCTCTTAGCCAAAATTTTCATTATTATATATTTTGTTTCATTATTAGATCTTTTGTTTCATTATTAGATCTTTCTCAATTTTAAGTTTATTGATTTCCAATTAAAGCTTTTTCTCGCAGCCTTTTTTTGTTATCATTCTTTCTGTATGGCTCTGCCCTTTGCCATGCCAAGCTTTTTGATTTTATGAATCGAATGTTGATTTTCTGTTTAATTAAATCAAGTTTACTTCTCCACCACTGCGAATTGTTTATTTTAATTTGTATGAAATTTCGGTTTTTTTCTTTGCTATAGATATTATTTTAATTATAAACTAATTACATCTTTAATTTAAAATTGAACAACATATGCTTTACAGGTGTTTTGACTAAAAAAAAAAATTCTAAAAAGCAATTGAAAAAGGCTCAATATTTCATTATATTAATGTTCAAATTTTTGACTCTGTATTTTTAAGTTTTAACACTGTTTCCTTTCAATTTAAATTGTTTAAGTTCGTTCAAATGATATTTACAAACTTAAGTAAGTTTCTTATTTTTTATAATTCTTCTGGGATAGAAATTGATCTCACATTGACAGTTCGTGGATCATATTTGGCACAGAATGTTGAATGTGTCTAGTTGCTTATGTCTTCAAATGCTTGAAACTTTAATTGGTAATAAATCTTAATCTCGCCATTTCGTAACAAGTGTTTCTTGCATAATTATCAAGCACAGAGTTCCAATTAAAATTTTATTATTCAACCCAATCAGATAATCAACGGAATTTCGATTAACTATAAACTTGTTTTGGCGATAATGCAGCGATAAATTTCATTTGTAGTGGTCAGAAACCATTTAAACTTATTCATTTATGAGACACAGAGTTTCAAAATAAATATGTGAATTATAGTGAGTCGGAAAGTGGTCAAAATTTTGATTGACTATTAATTGTGTATTGAGTTAACTTGGACAAATTTTGCTTATCGTGACTAGGCAACGATTAAAACTTGTATTCACATCCAGTACAGAGCTCCAATTCAGTTGTGAGAGCTCTAAATAATAGAGAAATGTTCAAATTATATTGATCGATGATAAATACTTCCTGTAGTAGTCAGAAAACTGTTAATACTTGTATTATCATTCAATACAGAGTTTCAGTTACTACTCACTCCAATTAATCTGAAAGTGGTTGGAATTTTGAATAGTCATAAGTTTTATTTGGACCTAAAATGTCAATAAATTCTGCTTATAGTAGTCAACACATAATTTAAACTTGTATTGTCATCAGGCAGTAGAGATTGGAGTTCTCTGGGTTAGCTGGAAAATGTTCGAAATTTCGATTACAAGACATCGCCCTATACTTAAGTTAGTTATTCAAAATGTAATTAATAAAATTAATTATAATATGATTGAAGATTGTATTACTGGTATTTGGAGAAAGGCATTGGAAATTCACATATTTAAAATAGCTATTTACTTGCGTTCAATATCATAAACATTTAAAAAAAATCCTGAGGTTTGATAACTCCAATGCGAAATTCTATCTTTTGTTTAAATAAATAAGATGACTGATTGTTCAAATATGAAAAAAAAGTAAACAAATGTGATCTTTAGACCTACGTGAAAAGTTAAAGCTTGACCCTTCTCAACTCATTCATATCATTTCTTTCAGTCAGACAGTTGTAAGTTTTCTTTTGAATGAATGGGCGAGATACGTAGGTTGTGACATGTGGGTTCCCCTCCGCCCACTAAACTGTTGCCACATAAGAGTAGCTTATTCTATTTTAGGTTCGTCTGCATCAATAGACTGATGGGTCAAGTTCAATGGCCACAGGAAAGATTCCCTTTTACACTTTATTTTAAGAAAAACTGTTTTGATAATAGGCTTGGTATCTATTTTAACACTTCGCCGAATTACCTATCTTCGATTAATGGTGGACAGTGCACTGAATGTCATCTGTGTTTGCATGGAACAAAGATATCATGTGTGCAGGGATTTATAAATTGTTTGTAGAATTATTTCTATAAATTCAAAAGCATAGAGATATCGCAAAATCTGTCATATCCTTTTACGAGATAAAAGGAAAAGATTTTGAATGATCTAAAAAGAGCTTCTGGGCAGATGCCTGAAAATGACGTTCTATAAATCAGTCCCAAACTACAGAACTACAATCGAACAACATTCGTGGGTTTGGTTCGGTTTTTTAGAATATACGAACATCTTGCTTTAGATTACAGTTTAAGTTACGTAACTACTGTACATTCATTTAACAGGGCATGTTGCACAGTTAGTCAATTATGCAACATAAAAATAAAATTACTAATGATTCATTTCTGTGAATGAATAACACGCTTTTTTCCATTTTGAATTAATGAATTTTAATTTTAACGGAACTACGTTCTTCTAAAATAAACGTAGGTGTGAGATTCTCTCTAAGATTCGTGATTTGATTTTTTGTAACAGTTTATTTCTTTCATTATAATCTTATTTAATATTTTTTTTATCATTTTACGATTTATTATTCTAATTGAATAGGATGTTGAAAAATAATCAGACTAACGAAATTTTCTTAAAGTACAATATATTTCTATATAACATAAAAGCATAATTGTATAACGCAGGTCGAAAAAGCACATAGTAGAATCCAGTTTTCCTACATTGATTTCCATTTTTTTTTTTTTTTTTTTTTACTTTTTTTTTNAACAGCATAACATTAATAAAATTCATAAAAGTATTGTTTTTCCTACAAATTCTTTTTGTACCCCTTAATTCAAAGTTATGTACAGTGAACCAAGAAAAAAAAACGGACCACTCTGTTCCTGTAATATTTATTTTTCTTATTCTATTCCACCATTATTTCGTTTTTGATTGTTCTCTAATAAAACTATAACAGTTGTTTCTTTATTATAACATGATTTTGAGGTATCTATTACTTTGTTACATTTTAAGATAAACTTGTTAAAATTGGGGTTAAGGTGCAGAATCGGGGACCCGTTAGTTTGACGATAAGTTTTTCTGAAATCCGTTTCTGGTTACCATGATATTTTTTGCCGTCTTTGTTTTCAATTAATTCACATTCGGGTTACCGCAATTTTTGTTTAAGGTTATGTAATTGGTTATTGGTAAATTTATGTACGCATTTATATTTGTTTACTTCTAAATCTCCAAACGCAAGTGGAGTGCCCGATTATAAACTATTACCGATATATTGATTATCAATATACAATTATAATTTACAATAAAGAAATTCTTTAAGTGATGACGAACTTAACAATCAGCTTCATGCATCATTGGCATTTCGTATTCTTGTAATTTTGAAACCAACCCAGAAGACAAGTGAACTCCTGGATCAAGCATTGGGGCAAACTAGCCTTCTTGGAGGTTTTTCTTTAAGGTACTAGCCCACATTTGCGTTACATCGAGAGCAAAACCACGAAAACCGACAAAGGGACAAAGGAATTCTAACCTACGATTCAACTATCACTAAGAACATTTTACGTCAGAACTGTGATCGGGGCGAACCGAGAGCATAATTCGCATCAAAAAGCCGCCGCTGACATTCAAATTAGGGTACCTAATTAGGAACCGAACACTCTATTCTCTGAGCCACCGCGGTGCTCAAAAATATTTTAAAGTTAGTTGCGATCATTGTCTTCAAATCCCGTGAGTCTTTTTTAAATAAAACCATCTTGATTTTGTGTCATACTGGAGGCCAAGAAAATGAAAACCAAACAGGTATATTAAGAAAGTCTATATCTAAAGACGTGTTTACAAGATATTTTTATACGTTCTCTAAATATTTTTTTCAAATCTACGTAATTATCTATTTCTTTACAATTAACAAGTTAACAAAATGTTCCTTCATAAAGCTACAACAATTGTATATTTTGAAAAAAAAAAATTCTATATCTTTGTGAAAAATACTAGCTTTTAAATTTAAAAAAAAAAAATGATGAATGAAAAGCTATTACGAGGGTTGGTGAGCGGAGGGGGTGGGAGTCGGAGTGTCGTGATATACTTAATATAGTAAATAAATATTTTTTTTTCTTGGTACAAATGTTGAGTTTATAGAGAAACCATGATCATGTTTAGATGCTTAAAACTTCTAACTCAGGAAGTTTCTATGAACGATATCTCAACAAATTTAAAACCTTCAATAATTTTTTCGAGCTGCTTTACAGATTTAAATAAAATAGATTATAACTCTTGATTCATTGGAATTTATTGCTTGGAAACCTGATACATGAATTTTGATTGAGCTATCCGAATTCAAATTCAAGGTTGAAATCTGATTCTCCCTGATACAGGTATTTCATTCAAAACAATGCTTAAATGACTGCATGCTTACGTTCATTCATAAATATTTCTGTAATTCAGCGGTTTTCAACCATGAAACAAAACAGATACCGACTTGATATGGAAAGCATTTTAATTGGCAGGAGACGTAGCAATAACTAACAGATTGTGGCACGTGTTTTTATATTTTCAGATGCATTTGATTTGTTAGTTTATGACACACTTCAGAAAACCTCTGAGATTTAAGTTTCTTACACTTAATTATATTACATCTTTTGTGTTTGATACTTGTTTAGATCAGCGATCAGAGTTTTGAGTTTTACGCATCACTGGAAAAAAAATACTTATCGACGCCGCGATTTTTTTTAACCGAAAATAAAGGAATAAAATTTAATTTTAAAGCAACTACTAAAACAAGTGAACTAATATTACATTCAAAAAATATCTTTGAATTTTTTTAAAAAAACAACAACATATTTTTGATGGAAAAATATTTTTTTTCTAAGAACATCCTATAGTATTTGAATAAAAGTTTTATAAATTTTAAAATAAATTAATTAATGAAAACTTTTTATGAATTTTATTATCTAAATAAATGTAGGGTAAACTAACCAGTGAAGGAACACTTAAGCTTCGCTTGCCTTTTAAAAAATCGTATTAATTTCAAAATTCGTAATTTTAGTTAAATGACAGTGTCAACATATTTGTTACTAATTGCAAATTATATAAAAAAATTGTAGAGAACTTACATAAAACTGTTTTAAAGTTTTGGAGGTTCAAATAACAAGTAGTATAAGAAGACCAAGTGAAGGAACAGCGCTTACCAGGGAATGAACACCCAGTAAAGGAACACTTAATTTTGGTTATTTTTTAATGCTCTTTAATAATTTATAAGCCGTACAAATATTTAAAAACAAGCATATTCTTGAAATTATAACATGTAAATACTTGGAAAATGTTGACTTTTTTTTAATCATGAATTGAAAATTACAGTGTCAACATATTAACACATACTGTTCATTCACTGGGAAATCTATGCCCAGTAAAGGAACATGCCTGTTCCCTCACTGGTTATAAGTTGTTTTTCGCATTTTTAACATACTTTTGATGCGGAACATCACTAAAGGTACTAGAAAATTAAAGTTTATCTTTTATTCTCATTAACTTAGAAAAAAACCCAGTAAAAGGAACAATTGTTCCTTCACTGGTTTATCATCGTTTGGTAATCCAGTGAATAAACACCCCTTATCTCAGTACTTTATTATGCTATGATGCTTCAAAAAAATAAAACGCAACTTCATTAACTACATTTTGAATTCTCTTTTTCACAGTGAGGAAAATAAAACTATTACATGCTATTAATTCCACTTCAAACATATAAATACAAACACTCATCTTATAATTTTTTTCAAAGAAACAAGGTGTTGCAGAGATAATAAATTCATGCATTGAATATTGTAATAACAATATTGCATAAAATAATAAAGGCCGTCTCACTTACAATAGGTAATACTTTGATATTTAGGGCTAAAATTGTTCTAAATATTGTTCTTATCACCTGAAAAGTTGCAACTAGTGTATGAAAATGCTAAATCACGCTCTTTACAAAACAAAAAATGAGTAAGGTCACAGGTGACGTCAGCTGTGACTGTATCAGATTAACAGATCAACTCTGTTTTGAATACCAAAATGAAGAATACACTCATCCTGAATATCTGCGTCAAAATTAATAATTTAATAATTAGTTAATAACATATGAATATAATTTCAGCCATAGCAATTTTATTTAGTGAAAAAGTTTCACGCATTTTGAGCGTTTTTTTTCTCGATTGAGTTTAGCTGCGTTGTTTGTCAAAAATAAGCAAATTAATCTTGCAATATAAGCAACTCGAAAATAGTTTTTTTGGGCTAAAAATAATTTTTTTTGTAAACATTTAATGTTTTGAAATAAAATTAAATAAATCAAGTCTTTATAGACTTTATCGATATAGTTATACATCAAAAACTTCGAAAGTTAGCTTTAATATTAATATAGTTTGGTTTAAGTGAATAAATATTTGGATTTTAATGTGAATATATGAAAATATGTTTAAAAAGAGACAATTTCAACACTTTATTATTAAAATTTATTTATATTATTATTATGTAAAATAAATATAAATTTTTCTAGTTTCAAGTTAAAAACTGATCCTAATCAAGTTTTTTCAGAATTCAATTTTTAATAGTATATTATTTTGATAGTCAAATTTCGTTTATTTAGTTTTCATTATTCAATTGTCATTAGAAAAAAGTATAAGAAGACAAATAATAAACAAAACATTATTAACTAAGTGAATAAATAAGTTTTAATAAGCAATAATCAAGTTTTTTACGCCTTCAAATAACAATGTTTTTTCAAAATTTTTATTTCATATGGAATTCTTAAAAAGCCATTCGAAAAACTATGCATTCAAATCCTTTTGTGAGCATCTGTTTTTGAAAAAAAACTAATAAGATTACGAGTATTAACAATATTTTTCTTCCTCTTTCATACATATCTTATATTTGTTGCAATTTTTCTTACAGCTCTTGCAAATGATACTTTCCAAGTTCGGAAATAAAAATAAAATCTGTGTCAGCATATTTGTTACTAATTGCAAATNGATGATTCCTTCATGGTGTTGCATTTTCTACAAACAGCAGTTTATATTCAAAAAGAGACAATTTTAATACATTATTATTAAAATTTATTTATATTATTATTATATAAAATAAATATAAATCTTTCTAGTTTCAAGTTAAAAACTGATCTTAGTTTAGTTGAATATTTTCAGAATTCAGTTTTTAATAGCATTATTTTGATAGTCAAATTTCGTTTATTAAGTTTTCATTATTCAATCGTCATTGGAAAAAAGTATAATAAGAAGACAAATAAATAATATAACAAAACATTATTAAATAAGTGAATAAATAAGTTTTAATAAGCAAAAATCAAGTTTTTTCCGCCAACAAATAACTTAATGTTTTTTCAAAATTTTTTTTTAATATGGAATTCTTATAAAGCCATTCGAAAAACTATAGATTCAAATCTTTTTGTGAGCATCTGTTTTTGAAACAAACTTAATAAGATTACGAGTATTTGCAATATTTTTCTTCCTCTTTCATACATATCTTATATTGCAATTTTTCTTACAGCTTTTGCAAATGATACTTTCCAAGTTCGGAAATAAAAATAAAATCTGAATAAAATTATAAGTTTTAATCTAAAAGTTTTTCTCTCTTAACGTTACGGTATAAGAAAAGTTTTGTATTCTTATATTTCAGAAAGACACGTTCAATTAAGTTTTTCAAGTTTTGAACGACTTAGAATATATATTTTTGGGGAATAATTGTACTTGAAATATTGTCTAAAAAGGCCAGATTTTTATCAAAAAAAATATTATAAAGGGGAAAATAATTGTTTGCACAAAAGAGTTTTCAAATTCATTTTTTAATTTAAAGTGATTGTTGCTTACAGGAAAAAAGATTATTAAGAAAGTTTTTTTAATAAAAAACAATCTACAGTCAACGTTTTTAAGCTGTACTATTTCTACTATTATTTCTCATAGAAAATATGAATATGGAATTCTACTATACCTTATCATTTTTACACGAAAGCTTTTATTAAAATGCAATTTCAAAAGATTTGTAAAAAGTACATATAACCCCCTTAAACATTTCTGAAACTTTTTATAATTCTTATGCCTAACAAGAGAGATGCTGTAAATAATAAAAATGTAATTTTCAAAGATAGAAATGTATACAACTTGCATTAACTTTCATATTCATATGGAATTTTCTAAAATTAAACCACTTAAGTTAAAATTCTTCCTATTTTACATAATGCAATTATAATAAAAATTGTATCAAATAATGTAAAAATTATAAAATAAAAACTGAAACGGTCTTCTATAGTTTTTCTTGTTTTGTTTGCATTTCGTATCATAAGTTGCAATCTTGCTCAATCTTAAAGTTGCTGACATTAATGCGTAGAAGTATATAACTAATAAAATGTTAGCATCTTTCATTGGTACAGGTGTCTACTGGGAGATGGTATTGCAGCTGTACTTATCTAAATGACATCTGTCAGAAATGATTTTGATATTGCTATGTTCAGTGACACGATTGTGTCCCATTCAATGCCGAAACATCGCCACTTTTGTATAAATGTTTTATATCGCGACATCTGTGCCTCTGCGATACATCCATCTGTAATATATATGTTCTGCAAGAAGTAAAATTGAATATTGTATGATATGATTATTTTAATTTTATCTTCATCAAATGTTAAGATCATTATAAGGTTGATATTATAGTGCAAAGTAAAATAGAAATTAACTTCAAAACACTACTTTCATCTTGCAATAATGTGGAGAAATATTCACCTCAACACATCATGCAATATTCTAAAAAAATATTATGTAGTTTAATTTTAATCATGAGTTGTGTCTTATATATTAATTATGGGGTATTTTATTAATTGTGTGCCAAGGATGTCACATTTTCTTTTAAAAATTATATGGACAGTCTGCGAATGATCTAACAAAATTATTATGACAAAATTAAACTTAAATTGAAAAAAATATATATACTTTTTATTTATTTTTTTGCTTTAATTATAAATTTTAAATTTTTTAAATAAAGATTTTGTTTAGTTTCCTGACAAATGTTTTGGGATAATAGGACAATCCAGTTCTTGGCAAACTACCGACGTTGCAATGCACTTTACAGACTCACAGCAATAGGCCTAACAAATGTAGTTTGCAAAGAGCCGGATTTTCCAATAAGCTTACGACTTACACATATTCAATATTATAATGACTGTTAAAATGAAGTAGATCCAAAAACCGAACAGTTTTTTAAACTTTATCTTTGTTTTGTGAAACTTTGCCCGTAAAAGAATTCATTTCTTTCGCAGTCACTTTTTTCAGATTTTCTAGTAAGTTCTAGAAATCTCAGAATATGAAGAATTCATAGAATATAGAATTTATAGAATCAGAAATTACAGAATATGATTAAGTCAAAATTAGAATATTCTTTTACATATTCATCGAAAGGATAGTCAGGGGTAAAACGATTCTTTTGAATTGAAGAAGGTGAAATTACATGAACAAATAAACCGTAAAGATCGTAATATAAATCGTTATCTAGTAAATAAAGTTAATTTGCCAAAAAATAAAAATTATGCGGATATTCGATGATTATTCGATGATTATGCGGATTATGCCCGTCTTCCGCATCTGCACAATGTGTAGGGCCCTAATCAGAAGTAAATCTAAATAGCATTTTATCCACTATGGTAAGCATATAATAATGTTGATATGCTGATTAGTTAAAGTTTTATTACTTGTTCCCTTTTTTGGCTTTTTGAAGGATGACTTTAAATGGTGACCCGGCGTTTTTATATTGAAAAAATAACAATTCGAAAAAATAATTTTTGAGTCTTTAAAAAATGTTACAAAATTTCTTGGTAATGAGACACATTTTAATTTTATAAGGTATATTTAACAGGAGCTGCATTTTAATAATACAGGGTACCCGAAAATATGGGGCAAAATTAGTGGTCACAACCGGCCACAGGGTTTCTAGATTAAAAACTGCCTCTTAGGTCTTTCAAGAAATGTGCATGGGCTTAAAAGTTTCAAAATATACATACGAAATATTTCTAAAAAATATTAATGATACCAAACTCGAGCCCCAGCTTCATATCCAGGGAATCTGGTTTGGTTGGAGATAAGAGTTTAGTATCATTGAACGCAATTTGAAAAATATTCCACCCTTAAAGTTTTCAGACTTTTGATCCTCCAAGTATTTGACCGCTCCCAAACCTTTTGGACACCTCGTAAAATGCACTGATATTACTTGTAATGCCCTATTGCTGATTGCATAGAATATAATGACTTAGACTAATGAATGACTAATGAATTATATAATGTGTGTAAAATTTTCTGAAACTTAATAAGTTAATAGTTATATTAGTAAGTTTGAAAAATTCACGTTACATTATTATAATTTTTTTATTTTATAAAATTCTAAAACGTTATGATATTCATTCTGGAAGTATAACTTTAAAGGGGAAGGATCGAATTATATGTTCCAACCGTAATGCGACGAATTTAAGTAAAATGCACTTCTAAAGGAATACTGATAGTACTTCTACTGATTGTATTTGAAAATGATGATGGCCTCTAGAAAAAGGAAGTGTGCATATGAATTAAAAATAAAAAGCTAGACACATCTGAAGAAGGTTAAAAGAGAGTTCGTTCTCTATCACTGGATACATTCGCATTTAAGAATAGGTTAAAATCGTGAGAAGACAAAAATATGATTTTTTCTATGCTGCTGGCCTTCGCTGTCGTGCGCTCTTGCTAACTTTTTCGTGCTCCGAATGTTAACTTAACCTAACTTACATCGATTTCCTGTCTGTGCTGAAATTCTGAAAATTTCTGTTAAGGTATAATAAAAATATACTTTACTTACAAAATCTTAAAAAAAAAAAATTCATATTTTTTTTTTTAAAAATAATTCTTATCATTGTAATTATTACTTAAAACTGATTGTTATTGATAATTTCTGATTTATTGAATTGATTATTTTTTACACTAATTTTTTTTAATTATTTCGTTTAGCGATATAAGTTAAAATTTAGAAAAATATTCCAGAAAGACTTCAATCATATAATAAAACCGATTGTTTTCTAAGGTGCTATGTTTTGAAACAAGACATTTTAAAATTACTAATTATTCCACGGCATTAGATCTCAAATTTTGTTATTATCACACGCCAACGTAGTTCCGAAATTAGTATTATTCAAATTTGTGACAATTACATATTTAAATAAATTTGCCAATCTATATTTTCTTTTTCTTTTTTAGTATTCTATTTTCGTATTGTTGGTTTTAACATTTCCTTTTACATTCTCAGAGAAATTGATTTGATTGTTTCACAGTATCTGTACCTTGAACTATAATACCATACAAACTCGCTAAAATTGCTACAACCTTAATAAGGTGTAAAATTAAACCATTTTTTCCGTTCTAACTGAACTTTTTTATACCGTAATCAAGTTAAAGTAAATATCCTTTAATATGGGATCATTTAAAGTTTATAGCAAACGTATTCAATGATATGGTTCAACGCTTTCCGTAACTTCCAACAAAATGCTACCAGGAGTTAAATTTTTTAGGTAAATACGGCAGAGCCCTAGTGAAATGGGAAAAGCGGGGTATTTGCCCATCATCCCGGATTTCTAGGGAACTTTTAAGTTCCCTAGAAATCCGGGAATATCTTTAAAAAGACAAATGGAAAAAAAAATGAAAGTTAAAAAATTCTGAAAACTTTCATTTCTGTTTCAAAATTATGATGAAAAACTAACTAAGTCCTTAGTGACCTATTAATGCCCATTAGAGAAAGAATATTTAAAAGGACCCAGAAAGTCTATTGCTCTACTGAAATACGGGCATTGCGGTATTACGGGCTCTTTTCCAGGGTTAGTTTCTAAGGCATCACAAAGGCCCAATTTTTGAGAGAGACTGAATTAAATTGCACAGTGACAATAATTCTCTAAAGTTTACTAATGATTTAAAGGATTTTTTTTTATTTCTATGAGCTAAATACCTGCAAAATGATAAATTATTACAGCTATTTCTCGTTTTTAACAGCAAGAAATTTAATTTGATACTAATTCGCGAAATTTTTCTAAACGTGTCTAAAATATTAAAGGGGCTTTCACAGATTTATAATTACGATACAAAGATAACTATAGAATTTTCACATCTATCATAACTTTCGTAATCCCACCTAACCTACTAAATCATTTATTGCACTTCTTTTCCAATGATACAGATTAATGAACAAACTTTAAAAATGTTTTATTTTTTATCATCAAAGTCACATCCCTTTATTATGAAAATATTTATTTATAAAATATACATTTGTTATTATACTTAATTCAAATAATAAAATGCTCTAAACATTTTGTACTATATTTTGTATGTTTGCAAAAATTTTGTCCTTATGTTACGATATCTAATATGTAACTTGATTATTTTATTTAATTTTTTTAACTCGCCTGTTTATTTGTTTTGATATTTTCTTCAATAAGTTTTCAGTCGTACTCAGTCCTGATTGGCCCCTTTTAAGATTTCATTTTCCCCTACTGCTGGGAAAGTTCCAATTAAGGGGTTTCGAATAACTTTCGACCAGATGTGTTTTTAAAAGTGTCGGTGGATCCCCCTTTTTAATGCTGAATTGATTAAAATATTTTAGCTTTTGATTGGATCCTTTTTTCTTGGCCAAAGATGATTGGTTTAATTAACTTTTAAGGGGGAGTGTTTTTGAAGCACTGGGAAAAAGGGGGGATCAGAAGGATTGTAGATGTATAGTTAGATTAGATTGAAGGTGTGAAGTTGATTAAAAAAAGATGTCAAAACTGAAAGTGAAGTATGTTTAAATCTTTTATAAAAAAAGTATCAAAAATAATATTTAATTATCTTTTTCTATTGCCCTCTTTTAAATTTAAATTAAGAGGTTCAGGAGATAAAACGCTCGTCTCCCAATGAGGTGACCCAGGTTCGAATCCCAGTAGTAGAAGGTTGATACGAAATCTGCTCCCTGTTCGACTTCAGAGCTGACTTAAAATATCCTCAGATGCAGACAGATCATGAGTTAAATTCCCTTGTCGTTGGACTAACCATGGGAGGTTTTCGTGGTTTAGTTCTCTATGTAACGCTAATGCGGTTCCGTCACAAAGTACTCCACGAAGGCCAGTTTGTCCCAATGCTTAATTCAGAAGTTGCCTTGTCTTCTGGATTGGGTTCAAAATTACAAGGCTACGGCGAGGAACAGTGATAGTCGTGAACCCAGAATTGTGTCGGCTGTTCAACGTCGGTTACAAAATAAAAATACCCTTCCCTTTTATTAAATAATAATAATAATAATAATAAAGAATATAATAAAATATGCAAAATATATATTAAAATATATAAAATTATTATACGGTAGCCCCTTTCTCATAATTCTTACATATTTTTGAAACAAGTTTCTCTTAATTTTATTTCATCGTTCTAATTTATAATTTATTAAAGCTATCCTTTTTTTTATCTACTAGAAGGTGCTTCAAACTTTGATTTAGTTTGATAAGGGTTCCTGAGCTCATATTTTATAAATTCTAAACTGTTCCAGTGACCTTCTTTTTTTGAGAAATGTAAAAGAAAAATTATAAAAATAATCAAGTTATACCAGACGGTGTAATTTGCAGCGTCTGTTACGTAATATTATTCTCTAAACCTAACCTATATGCATTTATAAGGCATGAGACCGGTTATATAATTTCGCTTTTTTCTTTTATTTTTACTGCTGCATGAACTTGACGGGAATAATTTGTTTTGGTTCTGTTTTATTTTTTTTTAATGATAAATCAGAAGTTTGATCAAATGGTACAATAAGCTGAAGTTTTTCATGCTGAGAAATTATTACCTAAGAAATGGTTTAATGCAAATGCAGAAAGCATACATTTTAAGAAAATCACTGGAATTTGAAAGAAGTAATTCTGCGTCTACTACAGGTTTTTATTTCACTTTCTTTAACATTCCAAAGAAACAAGGCTATAAAAATTAGTTAGTTTTTTTTTTAACTGACAAACAGCAGCATCACACTGATTTATTAAAGAGAGCAGTTGGAGCTTCCTTTAATAATAATATATTATTATTATTATTATTAAAGAAAGTGATACCACATTACCTTGTTTTCGATTTAAAATTTTTATTATTGATGTAACCTGATGTGAAACATCATACAATTTTTTAAATTCTTTTTATACACAATGGCTGATGGATGCTTTCAGATGGGAAATAATATGGGTCAACTTTGTAAAAGATTAAATTGTATATTTTTTAAATTGAAAGTTCTCTACATTTTAAATCATTTTACCTTGAAGAAAGGTCCATTTAAATAAAAAGATTGGCCTACCTGCTTGGCGCCACTTTGGCATTTAATTTTTTCGTAGACTGTGTCCTTGATGGCACGCAAGCATTACATTTCCTCGGTTGCTTTAATATTATAATTTTTTCTTTTTTATTTAGTCCATAAACCGTTCAAGTTTGTGTATAAAAACTACCGCTTTGAACTTTTTTTCTGAATACTAATTGTGTGGGAAATTATTTGTTTGTTAAGCGAAATGTCTGCAGTATTGTTTAGGATGTTTTTGATATTTTGATTTGGTAGGAGATATTTGGAAACCAGACCGGTCTATTGCTATGATCGGCAACTGGAGGATCGCGGTCCAAGTCCGGAACAAGGAAGAATAGAAAGCTGAGCGGTCAAAATTTTTAAAAAATAAATAAATTACTCTCATTTGTTAAAAAAAAATTCTATAGAAAACAGTTAGTAAAATTAAAATAAAAAATAAGTAAGGAATGTGATTTTTTTCTGGACTTCGATGGGGATCTATTAAGTAATCAGGACTCCACTTCCTATTCCTTGCTGGCCTCTGCTAGCTGGGTGAAAGATGAGATTAGATGAAAATCTTCAAGTTATCTCCTTATTAATAATGCACCAGTCTAACATTTATTTTACAATGGAGGACTTTTATTTATTACACTTAATTCATGCAAGTAGAATGAAGCTTTGAGAAAAAAAATGAACGAAATAAATTTACACTGCAAACATGAAATAGTAAATTTCCTTTGCAATTGCTGAAAATATATTTCTTTTAAGAAACCGATTTTCAAGCTTAAAAACTTACACCCAGCTCACGAATAAGTACCCTCTTTATTTTAAATTTTTTAATTTGCATCTAAAGTTTATTCCCTACCTAAAAATGGAAAATCTCAAAACAAGATGAGCCCGAATATATTGTTGCTGATCATTAATTATATCCTGGTGTTATTGATATCGATTATTGGAGTATTAAGTTTTTGTTATTTAATGTCCATTTTCTTAAAAGAAACTTCCCTATTTATTTATTAAGTCATTTTATTGATTAATTAAAGTTTTTTTTTATTAAATTATAATTATTTTCTCAAAATGAGATACTTAACGTCGAATTCAGTGTAATATCTGTTACAAAAAAAAGGTAATTTTTTCTTCGTAATTCGTTTAAGCTTTAAAGCACCTGGTATCACGAACGTTTTGCTGCCGTCTTGTCATTTGCATATAACTATTAAAATGCAACTCGCATCTATCTCAGCACGTGTCCACCTGGAACTAGCTTTTTGGTTGTGTCCTTGAAGGGGTCAAGGACAGTTTCAGAATAAAATTTTTCAAACTAAGTTTAGCCTCGTGTGCTGGTTTTGTAGGACACTGACCGATGCTTTTTTTTAAAAAAAATTGCTATTATTTTTTAAGCGTACTAAGCGTACATTTTTCCGAAATATCGTTGAACTGGTTGAACTGGATTTTACATACTTTGATATAATCTATGAAAATAACAATTCATACCACGTACTCTTGTAAAATAATTTCATTTAAGTGAGAGAAAAAAAATTGACAGTGTTTAAACGTGAAGAAAAAACTTATTTACTTTTTTTTGTTGATAAATAGACGAGCTAAGGCAAGGTACCAGACCTTATCATTGTTATTTTTTCTGGATAGTTTACATTATTTATAATAAGAATTTTAATGTATTAATTTTATTTCTTCATTATACCATTAAAACATTCGCATTTTAACATTTAAGTCATTTAATCCACATTCCCAGAGATCCCACGGGTTTTTAAAAAAAATTTAATAGTGGAAACTAAAAATGACAAACCTCCATCTTTAAATTCATTTGTGGTCACCATTATAAGTTACTTTGTAGAATGAAAATTTTGAAAGAATGAACATTTTGTTCTATTAGAACGTTATAATGGTATATTTAAGAAAAAGAAAAGGTTGAAACGAAAATTATCAACTTTTTTAAATTTTTATTCCTCTGTTTAATTTTATCTGAAAGCAGTATTAATAACAGCAAAATAATTATTATTTAAAGTGAGGTAATTTTAATTATCTTAAAGCAGAACATAATTATCAATTAATTCAAAAAAGTGGTCTTAAACTATGTTCCACCTCTTATCGTTATCAGAGTTTTGTTTTAGTTGTCAAAAATGAAATATGACGTTTTTTTTCCTTCAAATTTTTTTTAAATAATTTAACTAATAACTAATCCAATGCTCAAAACACTATTATTCCAGGTCTTTTTTTTTTTCTAGCTCTGCATTAAATCTTGTTTCATGTCGTGTTTCAAGTCTGTTGTATCATTGAAGTTTAACGACATAAAAGATGTGCAAATTTAGAAGCAGAGAAGAATAAAAAATCTCTGTTCTTCGCTAACTTATTTAGATCTATGTCTTTATACCGTGATCAAGTACTATTTTAAAATACTATTACGGAATAATCCTATCTTTTAACCAATTTTTTTTTGTTACATAACAAACCGGTTTTCATCATGTGAAAAGAAAAAGAGAAATATTTAAACTTGATCACATACTTATACAGTTGTGTTAAACAGAGTGATTTACACTATGAAGTTTTCATCTTCTCAGATCCACCAAAGAATTAGTAATAGTACTTTATTTACGTCGCACTAAAGCTGCCAAATGGACTATTGATGACGGTCTGGGAAACATTCCTAAGGAGAATCCGAAGACATGCCATCACAATTTCGATCCTCTACAAAAAGGATAGCTTCCCCGGTTTGGTACTCCGACGACCTGCGCGAAGTGGAGCTTTTAACACAGTTTAACGACGACTGATACTGTGCACCCTAAATTCGGAGGCTCTCTAAAGTGGTCACCAACCTCGCTCACTGACCGATGTCAATGATTGTGATCGACTTAGAACCGTGTCTAGGTAGTGAGGAACTGTCCTTAGCAGAGGAATCAGTACTCGCATGAATGCTGATTCCCTTGCTTGGTGCTAAGCGCAGGTGTAATCCTTCTATTGTTAATTCAGCTCTTCCAGAACTCACTGGACCCAAAAGCCCCTCTTTTAATCCTTACTTGTTAATTTATCGTCATTTTTTTTTTTACCGTATTTAAAAATTTAGACTTTAGGAACACGATAGATTTGTCGTTTATCAAGGATTCGATTAATCATAATATGCTGCACATTGTTGTAATCTTATTTAAAATTTAATTTCCACGATGCTAAAATTATTTCCACGCAGCTCATCTTGATGCCCTAGAATCTTGTTTCATTCATGTAAATTCTTATTTCCTTGTTAACGACATTAGTCTCTCACAATCTCTCCATATCGCGTGGGAATATATTTTAACCTGATTTGTCACTCTTGGTTGCAGTGTTTTTCTTGCTTTGTTTTTTAACTTTTTTTAATTTACTTTTTTTGTTTCACTCTCGGCCACTGCGGTTTTTCTAGTTCTGTTTTTCACCTTCATTTTCCATTTTTCGTCGTCAACTTTACGTTTTATATTTCAAATCATTTTTATTTCTTCTCATTCAAGTCTGGTAAATCTTGAGAATGAACGCCTGTTTTTGATCACTTGAAACGTGTCTACTTTTATTTCCACCAGCATATTTTGGAGCCAATGAGGTTTTTTAGCTAGGTAACATCTACCTCTTCAGTTTTTTGGGATTATTAATTCAATATTTATTTACTAAATGATAAATTATACATAGGGAGATATACGAGGATATGGTTAACTATATTGATTAATTCTATAATATATTGTTTACTTATATATTGAATGATTTAATATTGATTAATTACATTTGTTGGTATCAATTCTGTGATGTTAATATCAGTGATTGTTTTCTTAATTTGCTTTACTAAATTACACTGAAATTAAAATTATGAGTAGTAATAAGAAACTATAACAAAACTGAAACAAAACTTAACTATAAGGTCCTTGTGAAGAACTAAGGCTCCACTTACTTTGGAGGCTTAAGACCACTCAGCTTCAGATCGTTAAGGGCAAGTCAGCTGTAGAGTAAAGACGGTTAATGCGCAATGCTGACTAATTTGTCACTATCATGCCATTGATTTAGAAATTTTTGAGCTTTAACATCTTGGATTACATTGTCTATTGTGGGAGGGCTTTCTTTTAACATCAATTTACACATTTGCGACAGTTAAATTGCATCAAGCATTTTATTAATAAAGACCTTTTACATTACAAAACTATGTGATAATCAAGAAGTGAAAGAAAAACGTGTTCAGTTTTTTAAAAACTTTTTAAACCAAATAAATTATGCGTCATGCTTAAGTTTTAGAGAATCCCATTCAAGTTTTCAATTTTCACAATATTCTTTTTTTTTCCCCTTCAAAGTTACCAAATAGATTTAAAATAAAAAAATAGAATAAGTACAGTTTTTACATTTGAATTTAATACTCAAACTTTAAGCAAATACTAAAAAAAAAAATTTATCCTATAAATAAAACATTACTTCTATTGAACTGTATTTATGTAAAAATGTTTTATTAGATTCGTCAAATTTGCTTTTTCTTTGAACAGAAATTTTTGAATTAGATTTTATTGAAACTACAACGATAAATCCTGCTTTGCTGACAAGAAAAATAGGTTTCTTTAGTGTTATTCATGAAAAACTAATGCTAGGTTATAATAATTAAACGCTATTTCGGGAACATAAAACAAAATATAGCGCTCACCTGTTACGCAAACCTAATTATTTAAATTTTTAATTTTTGCAGTTCATTAAATTTAAAAGCTGGGTTTGTAGAACTTCAAATTATTTTTAATTGCATCTGTTTTTATTGAATACGGAATGGCATTAACTATTAGAAGGTCAGGAGTTATTTTGCTCTAGTTAAGATGGTCGCGTCAATGACAAGTTTGAAGTTTATTTTAATTGTGACATAAATATGGCACAAATGATATTGATATGACTTATTAAATCTGAAGTTCAATAATTTGTGAGGTCAATTTTTTGGAAATACTTTAAAATCTGGGATTTTCCTCCATGATTTATAAACTTATCTAATTTTGCAGTAGGAAATGCAGACATATGTAAATGTTTGCGTGTGTAGAAAAAAAATTAAGAAAGATAATTTAAATTTATTTTAAATCTTAAACATACAAACGAATACTTTTTTTTTTGTAAATAGTCTAAAAATTATCTTTCCTAATCGAGCACTTTAATCGCAATAGCATTAAATTTCCAAAAGACGCTTGCTGTGCTATATTAATTTAAGAATGTATTCAAATGATATTCAAATGTATGAAAGTTAGATATTTTAATAATAATTTGTTAAAATTTTAGAAACGAATTTCAATTAAATGTATCGTTGGGGAGTTTTTTTTAATCTGGACACAGCTCGTAATTCATGTTTACGAAAATGGACACAGCTCGAAATGCGTATTTACGAAAAGAAACACAGCTCAAATTCGTGTTTACGAAAATGAGATCAGCTCAAAATGAGTTTTTACGAAGAAAAAAAAACACTGCTTAAACTCATGTTTAATGAACATGGACACAACTCGAAATGCGTGTTTACGATAGTGTACACAGCTCAAATTCGTGTTTACGAAAATAGACAGCTTCAAATGCGTGTTTACGAAAATGAACACAGCTTGAAACATGTGTTTACAACAAAAAAAAAAGCAGAAGAAGAAAAGAAAAAAAACACTGCTTAAATTCGTATTAGCGGAAACGGACACAGCCCAAAATTATTGTTCTCGAAAGTCAACATAGCTATTTAAGAAAATGTAGATATCATTTGATTCCTTTTCTCAAACTTTTTTTATGATTATTGTTCGTTTTTCAAAGAATAAATCAATGAATTCAAATCAATTAGTAATGTAATATTGTTGATTTGCATAAATCACTTGGTACATTTTATTAAATAAACTTTTTTTTAGAAGTCAATAGTTTTCAATGTTGTTATAATACCCTGTTATAATACAGAGCTGCTGCTCACTATAAATTTATAATAATGGTAGTAAATTTACATTAGAGGAATTTAGAGCTTAAAAACTCACTTTATCGTTCAGACTTGAAGAGTTCTGAATAAGCAGACATCGCCTATAAAGTTACATTTTTAATATATGTTTGATCACCCCGATCCCAAAGTCTGGCACCCGTAATGATTATGCTTGGTATTTAAATAAGTAAGCATGTAATTCTTCGTTCAGTTTTTACATTTTGGTTGAAAATTGAAAAGACTCGTTTTTTGCAGCGTCCATTTTCGTAAACACGCATTTCGTAAGACGCAACTTGAGTTGTGTATATTTTCACATAAACGTATTTTGAACTGCGTCCATTTCCGTAAACTCACATTTCGAGCTGTGCCTAGTTCCGTAAACACGCATTTTGAGCTGTGACCATTTTCGTAAATGCTTTCTGAACAGCGTCCATTTTCGCAAATACGCAATTTATGTTGTGTTCATTTTCGTAAGCACACAATATTAACTGTGTCCAAATTTAGAAATTCACCAACTGCATGTTTTTACTAAATTTTCTTATAAATATAAAATATTTTTAAGTCAAATGGCTTAACTTAAGATCAATTTTGGATTTTGTCGCGATTGCTGCTGTACTTAATGATTTTTGTCAGGTAAATATTTTTGAAATACTTTATTAAGATTTTCAAAAATATGCATAGCTAACAAATTTAGTTTTTTAGTATTTGTTTAAATTTTTTTTTTTTTTTTTGCAAAACATATCCTTTTGACAAAAAAGATTAAACTGCCAAGTATTTTTTTTAATAATGAAAGTTTAAAAAACTAGAATTCATGCTTTAATTTGTTTAATAAATGACTCTATACGTCTAAGTATCTTTTTAAATTTTAAGATTTTAACATGTTTTTTATAAACTTGAATGTCTACGGAAAAGTTAAATATTTTAAATTTTCAAAGAAATCAATTTAAATGGTAGCAAAAAGTAGCATTAAAATATTTATTCTTATTTAGTTCAATATCTAATCTATATAAGGAATTATCTTGTTTTATACATTTTATAATGAATGATCACAGAGTTTGTAGTTGAAATTCGCCTAACTCTGATTGGAATCAAAAAATTGTAAAATAAAATTCGTAATGGAAAGATTCTTAGAATTCTGAATAGAACAATAAAAGAATTCTTAATAAAGTAAAAAAATACATAAATAAACTATTTATTCTTCTCTAACTACCCAGATAATTTGACATGATTTTTCTTTTATAATGTAGTTTTTCATAGTATAGCCAAAAGAGAATCTGTAATACAAGATCGTAAATAACTTCAATATATCGCTGGTTCAAAACTAAAACGACACTTCTGCACTCACTTCTCATGTTATTTGAATGAGAAGTGAGTGCTGAAGTGTCGTTTTAGTTTTGAACCAGCGATATGTACTTCATTTTTTCTTTAGAAATAAATTTGCAAATGATTCCTTTTTTACACGAACTTGAAATAGATTTAAAACATCATTATATTTCTTAAAATCTATTTTATTTACCAAGATTATCACAATTAAAGTTTTATAGAATCGTACATTCGCGACTAATTATTACAAGTATTTCAAAAAAACTTTGGAATCTGAATTTTTTTTTCTTCATAAATTTGCTGGTTTAAGTGTCCTAACTAAACTCTAGACATGGAAGCCTGTAGGGATGTATGAATACTTACCTATCAATGACATGTTGATGATTAACTTACAATCTGATCTAAATACATCAGTGAACTTGAGATAGTTTCATTTTATTCTTGAGTCACGCCTCCAGGAGGCTTTTAAATACAGACATTGATTTGCAGGATTAAAAAACGTGATCCATCTCATTTGATTTGCATCAGGCCAAGGGCGTCGACATGCCATCTCAAGATGGAGAGCTTTACGTTGTCCCTTGGGTGAACTGATTTATTTTTTTCATTAATCAAGTCTCACGTCGGGTCAGCTTAATTTGTTTTCACTTCATTGGTCAATTTGCAGCATAAATATTACGGACAATGCTACAAAATTAAAATCTGTGTGTTGCAAATTAAGAACTGGGAAGATACTTGGATTAAACCGCTTACAATTGAAGGACATAAGTTTCGTGTTAGTTTCAATCGAAGTAGCGCAGAAGTTCGCTTACAATTTCGTTTTATTCTAAAAAGGCCTGGTTTCTTAGGACAGGACGCCGTCAGCTGGAAATCAGCGCTTACCTCTGATTTGTCCATTTGTGAGTTTGATAGTATACGTCATCAAACGCATAATATCAAACTCACAAATGGACAAATCAGAGGTTAGCGCTGATTTCCAGCTGACGGCGTCCTGTCCTAAGAAACCAGGCCTAGGTTTTTCTCGATCCATTGCGTTCCAGCAACTAACGTTTAAATTTTTTATTATGAACTGACACCGATTGTCTTCTTTCATCAAAGTGGTACAGAAGTTTATTTGCAAATTTGTTTTATTCTAAGGGTTTCCTCTATTCATTTTCAACAACTAACACTTGAATTTTCTATTATACAATATTATAAACTGACTTCGATTGTCTGCTTTCATCGAAGTGGTACAGAAGTTTATTTACAAATTTGTTTTACTCTAAAGGTTTTCTCGATTCATTTTCAGCAACTAGCACTTGAATTTTCTACTATAAACTGACACTGATTGTCTGCTTTCATCAAAGAGGTTCAGAAGTTCGTTTGCAATTGTGTTTCCTTGATCCTTTGAGTTTCAGTAATTTGTGTATGAATTTGCTATTACAAATTGGCTCTAAACAAAAACAATTATATATATTCATTAAATATAAGTTTATATGTTCATAATATAAAAGTTCTATAAATTCAATCCAACAAAGGAAGAAAAAAAAAATTTTTTTTTTAAATAAATTTCTTATTAGAGATTTACTTAAGTATTATTTTGAAGAGGGTGCATAAGTCAAACGGTATAGAGAAAATATACTTACAGATTGAGGTGCCAAAATATCCTAAAATGTCTCAAAAATGAATTTCTTTCAAAGAAGTGTAGAAAAGAAGCTTTTTATTTGAAAACCTGAAATAGAAGTTCCGTTAGCTTTTGTAATCTTCAGGACCTGATTTAAGGGAGTGCTCTGATAACTACAAATAAAGATAAAACTTTTAATAATTTTTCTAGTAATAATTATTTATTGTTTTTAAGAAAGTGCAAAATTCCTTGCAAAAATTCAAGGTATTTTTGAGGTTGTTTTGAAGTTGTTTATTTAACATGCTGAGGTCATTTCGAGGTGCATTTGAGATTGATAAGAAAACCATAAAAAAATGTTCCTCTTAAAGGTTGTATCTGCTCTCAATTCAGAGACTCGTATTATTTTTGTAGGAGCATCTTAAATCTAAACTTTCATTTATTTAAATTCGAAATTGCTTGTTGATGTTGAAGTAACTAGGTAGAAGTATGTGATAAAATTCCGCTCGCAATCACAATGAAAATTGCCAGAATCTTTTTACTAGTAAAAGTGTAAATATCACATTTGCATTTCAGAAATAGGTAATATAATTAAGGAAATTTTTTAAAAATAATTTAGTATATTTAACTGGGTAATTATACTTCAATATTTTTCTTAGCTTTGGATTATTATTTTTTTTTTTACTACTGAAAAGCAAATATCTCGATAATTGAAAAAATGGATCAGTTTCGGAAAGTTGTAAATATTTCTATGTACTTGGAGAAGAAGAAAAAAAAAGTAAAAATGAATTTGCTAACCGATAATGCCAAGATAATAAAACTCAGAATTCCCCGGCACGTTTTTTAATCTATATTGCTGAAAACGTATTTCAAGGTAAATTTGAATTATTTCAAGTCATACGCGTAAAGTACTCGGAAAAAATTAAGTTTGATAAATCAATGCAGACTTAAAGCTGGATAAGGTTAGCACTTGGAAATTCCATGATATCGAATCTACAGTAAAGAACTTGAAAACTTACTCTTGACGATGAATTTCTTAAAGTTTGGATTCTTTTGGAAATAAATTATAAAATCTGAAACAGTAAGGGCTTTTATTTTCTTTTTTATTTTACTTTCTTAACTGTCAGCTCACGGTCTTAAAAGAAAATGTTTTTACCGTCGGAATGTTCTGAAGTTCTTAACATCTCACAATGACACACAAGCTGCTATTGTGCCTGAGGGTATCTGCTGGGTATCATGATAGACTTTAATCCTACCCAGACAGAACCCAAGAGGGGGTGGGGGATTCGGAAGATCTACGACCTAAAATTGGAATGAGGAAAAAAAATAAATAATGAATTAAAAAACTGAAAAATTGTGCTTTTGTAACCCTGAAATGGCGGGAAAGTGATGAATGGAAAATTCTCAAAGAGTGACCTTTTACTGTAGCTCCGCCCCTCTGTGTTAAGAGAGGAGGGAGGATGTTGGGGAGAGGGGACCATTCTTAAGATCATAACCTGAAGTCCATGAATGAACTTGTGTTTATGTGAAGAGTTTATTGGATGGAAAATTACTAGTAAAGTTGTAAATCTTTTACTATATTTGTGACTCAGACAGCTCCAATTTTTTTCTTGCAATTTATAAAATAAAATAAGAAAATTAATTAGATTTTTAAAAAAAAACAAGGCATATTAATTAAATATTATTTTTTACAAATCGAAACAGTGGGTTGAAAATAAAGATCATTGAAAATGAGCTAATAGTAAAAAAGTACCACATTAGAGTTATTTTACGTTACTTTATTGACATTATTGAAAGAAAAAAAAATGATTGAGGAGCTGTTGAAGGTAAATGAAGAGCTTATTGGGTGGATAATGTTTAGTGTCATATCGGTTGTTTTTTACAAATCAGTTTTAGAATCTATCTAAACATCAACAAGATGTTTACAAAATAATATTTTTTATTTGAAACCCGTCTTATTTCTAGACTTAACAGAATAAGCATGCAGGCTCTTAAGCATACAGCTGACCATAAATTTGTCTATAAAACCCGAAGAGTCAAAGCGCAGTATTAAATTCTTTAATTGAAAATATAAAAACATTAGAATGATTTATTTTTATTTCTTTAAAAAGTGAATATTATTTAAAAATGTGGTTGGTTGAAAATAATCTCTTAACAGGTTAAATTTCTAATTCAGGTTCAATTTCCCTAATTTTTTTCCCTTTAAGTTAAATTATTTTTGCATTTTATGGGGATGTTAAAAAATAAGTGAATTTAGTGTCTTGCATAAGCATTGCACATAATCCCCGCCCTTTGTCAGCTATAAATGAAAATCGTGAGTCTCTGTCCCACTCTGATGCATGCTTACTATTTCTATAGCATTTCTAAACATTAACTTTTTTTTAATTAACCAATATTATATGAATATTAACCGGCAGAAATGTAACTCAGTAACGTTTTTATTACTCTCTCTCTCTCCAAAGGCTCCAGCATATATATTTTATTTTATAACCATCGTTGAACAACTGACCCAATTTTGGGTTTACGACTGCTAATGTTCAGCTCCGTAGCCTTGTAATTTTGAACCCAATCCAGAAGACAAGGAAACTCCTGAATCTGTACCAGCAGAGGTATAATTTGTTGTGGGAACGTGGAGGACTTTGTGACTCGACAGATTTAATGTGCACCAGTCACAATCATTTACTTAACAGGGAGTCTTCGATCGATCGGGATCGAACCCACGACCTCTTGGACATGGGCTCAGTGCCCTACCAATCAGACTATCCCAGCCTACCATATATATTTTAAAATACTTGTGAACAATTCTTTCAAAAGAACTATGCACAGTTGCTAGGAGGCTCACAAGTTGGTATTTTAAGTTTTTAAAAAAAGATGACCAATCATTATTGAGAGCGGGGTGCGCAAAAAACTGATTTTAGTGATACCTAAATACATTCACTATTTCCTTAGGAATCTCTTTAAAGCACCTCACTAGCTTGAGTTGATTTTTATCCATCCTTTGCACTTATCGGCCTCAATAGTAATTAAAGTATAAAAAATTCTTTTTTTTCTAGCATAAATACAAGTCTATGACCTCCAATGCGCATAGTTTTTTTTAAATTTCATTTGTTAAAAATATTCTGAAAATATAAATTTAAAGTAGTCATCATCAAAACAATGTTTGCCTATTACCTTGGGGCCACGAACATTTCTTATACTCAATACTTACAAAAAATCAAGGACTCAGTCAAAATAGCAAATCTTAGATCATAAAATGTGTCTTTTGAATGAAAGACATTATGATATAACGATAATTTGATAACCGAAATACATATTTTGAAATCTGACAACTACTCAGTGAAAACTACTATCTTACCATCCTGAGAACTCCCAACTGATAGTCTGAGGTGGTCGGCTGCGTTGGAAACAATAGTATAACCATTTCTAATAGGGGAGAATTAAGATATTGACTTGACTATCGTAGTCTAAATTGTTACTAAGCGGTTAAATCCAGCTCCTATTCGAAGTGGTCTGAAACTATCGAAGTAACTTATCTTCGTGACTATATTAAGCACCAGCACGAGATTCCGGTTTTTTAGAGTTCTCGTGATAGCCTAACAATATTTAGTGATTGCTAGTTCAGGTAAATTTCCACATGTTTTGATGATAGGTGAATTTCCACTTAAAGATCTTTGGTGGACTACTGGGAGCTCTAAAATCACTAATTATTTATTACTTATTCTAAAATAAATTGAAAAAAAAAGCAAAACTTTAAAAATGGTTCATAAAGTAGAACATCATTACTCAGATTGTAATATAACATAATTAAAAATGGGTGTACACATCCCATATAAATAACAGTTTATAATATTTAGATGACTAAGAAACTCTTAATCTTTTTCGTTACTTTCCTTCCCGTTATGTTTGCATTCTTGTGCGAAACTGGAAGAAAATATTTGGCAAAAAATATATTTAAATCCTATTCAAAATAGGCTAAACTTTGTGCATCACATGAATAAAGC
Source organism: Parasteatoda tepidariorum (assembly GCF_043381705.1). NCBI lineage: Eukaryota > Metazoa > Arthropoda > Arachnida > Araneae > Theridiidae > Parasteatoda > Parasteatoda tepidariorum. The sequence goes on along the minus strand of NC_092204.1, from coordinate 45,831,755 downwards.
TAAGCAATTCTAATCAAATACAATAATGTCCCAAAAATGGACTTGGCTATAGTTTCGGTTCTTTAAACAAAAAACCTTCCTGTGTGTCGAAACACAAGTTGTTAAAGAGACTTTCCTTAGTGTGGAAACATTATTTTTTGGTTTCTAATAATAAATTAAATAAATAAAATAAAATATTACTTTTTTTAAGAAAACAATGCTGATATACATATTGTAAAATGATATAAGCAAAAATTATTATTTGCTTTTATTGCTCTGTTGCATCGCTTTATTTCGGTTGATGGAACTGCTAAATTTGTTAAATATTATAACTTATTAGAATTGTTTTATTTATTGTCAGTTTTGCCAATTTTCATGGATGTGGTAGTAGGGCTATTAAGCTGTTAAAGCTTTTGGCTATTTAGGAAAATTGTTTGGTGAAGCACTATATCCTTTTTCTTTTGATTAAATTTGGCCACAGTTTTTGTCAACAACTTTTCCATAAACAATCTTTTGCTAGCAGTTTCACTTTTCGATGATGAAAAAGTAAAATATGTCGATTATGTTGTTTTCAGCTTTTTACACTTGATAGGGAACTCAGCGAAAACTATTGCGCAAAATCAAAACTAAGTTTTTCACAAGCAAACATTTCTATATTGGCTTTCAACATATACTAATTAAACGTGGCTTATATATTAAGGTTGTACATCAAATACAATTTAGTTCTTTGCTAAGAAAAAAACGAAGTCAGTTGCCGAGCAACCCGAATACAATATGTACAAAACTATAGCAAAAACACAATTTCAGACGAGAGATAAACGTTTCTGTGCTTACTCAGGATCTAAGAAATAAGTACCACAGTTGAGAGAGAAATAGAATGACAAGAGCGACATTGATGATGGTACCTATCTAGCATTGTATCATGATCAACGTCTCAGAAACAGCTGCCCAGCTTCTGAATTTCGCGGATGAACAACTCTGTTGAAGTTAACGATTTTATACAAGCTAGGGAATCGAACCCACGAATCCGTATGTACCGACGCAGGAAATTTAGCATCACTGACGAACGCAAGACCCTCTTGCCTAGTATTTCCCGTTACTGTTTGGTCTATATTTTTATTAACATGCAATCCCTTCTCAAATGGAAGAACAGATAGCACAAAATTACATACTAACGACAAGAATCGAACCCTCTACCTACACTCTTTTGAGCGTTAGGCGAAAAGACGATGCACCTGGGCCACTGCTGCACCATTTTTGTTCAGACCTACAAACATCTCAACTTGTAAAGATGTCACAAGTTTACGGTTAAAAAATATTTTGTTCACTTTGATCATTAGATGAGATTACTGTCGGGATTTTTCGTGAGTTGCACGCTATTCAGTTTGTTTTGTTAGTTCATGATGTTCATTTTTAGAAATATTTTGTTTGTTATTATAAAGTTGCAGCACGCTGTTCAATTTGATTTGTCATTTTATAATGTTTTGGTTTGATTAAAATTTTATTCAACTTTTTAATTTCTTTTTAATACTTTCTGATTCACTTCTTATGAAAATCAGATTGGAGCATTTTGACACTCCAATTTTTATCTGTGCTTTCTCCGTCGTTTCCTGTATTAAATTTTTTAGTTTGTTTATTTTTGATTAAACGAATTCAAACTTTAATGAATTTTCAAAATTCTATGTTTTCCCGTTTAGATGGATGAATTTATTGACATTCAAGTTGAATTCGAATATCTAATTTCAATCTCTAAATTTATTACCACAATTGAAATTCATTAAATAATCATTGTTGCAGGTGAATATGAAATTAATTATGAAATCCTGCAATATTAAAAAAAATATGAGCCTTTTTAAAATGAAGATTTAAGTTTAAATATGTCTTATTTAAATAACGTACCGAAAAGTTATGTGAAACGTCCTCGTGGTATGTAATTTTACTGCTCATTTCTAATTTATGTGTCAAAATATGTTGAGAAATGCAGGGTGTTCTGTAACCACAGCTCTTGATTCATATTCTTATAATCCTTGTCTAAAATTATGTTAATGCAGGCTTGTTAGTTGTACTTTACCAAAATCTAGTCATATTATTATTGAGGAAGACTGAGTTATTAAATACACCACAACCAGTTTTGTCTCATAAAATATTAACATATTTCTAGTCATTTCCTCTCAGTTTCTAACTGTAATAAAACAGATTTTAAAGTTTTTAATCTGGCCTTAATTTGTTATAACGAGTTATTAACAAGAGTTAATAACTTGTTAGATTTTGAGGATATTTTTTTTTGTCCTCTCTAATTTATTTTATCACGTATGTGCACATTTATACTTAATTTTTGATAAGGATTCAAGGATCACGGAACACCATGTATATAAAAATATTCTGTACAGAATTCCTTGCCAATTAGTTTGCATTCATTTTTTTAAAATATACCAAAATATTTATTATAATTTTTCATTGCAGCCTCAAACGGCAATCTGCATGGTAAGAAACGAAGCATCTATGTCTGGGTACAGATTAGCTCCGTCTTCGGTAAGTTGATTTTTTTTTTTTTTTAAGGACTAGCTGGTTAAAAATATTTTTATTTTGTTTATGCTTTATAGTGTTTCACAATAAATGTGATACATGATTTACCCCTCATCACTATATCTTAAATAGTGATAACAGTCGATAATAGTGATTCAAACAAAACTTTTCCCAATCTTAAGAAAAAAATAAAAGCATAATTTTTTATGTATTTTATTTTTTAAAAAAAATATGGATAAAAAACTTAGTCCATACCGTTTTCTCTTCCTTAATTGTTTTTTTTTAATGAATTCAATGTTTAACTAAATATTTTGATGATGGGGGGCTCATAAACCTTTTCAGGGGTGATTTTTTTTAATAAGTTTGATATTTGTTGAATTTTGTCTTTTGATCAGTATTCTTCTATTGCTTAAAGAACCACGCTGAAAGTTCCATTTTAAAACAATACTTAGATCTCGAAAAGGTTCAGTTTCGCAAATGGTGATAGTATGTGTGAGCGTTTTCAAGCAACTTTTTCACATTATATACAGGAAGTTCTGTAATAATCATTCGAAATATATGTTCGTAATAAAACTAAATTAAAAACACACACACACACATTAGTGGTTACTAGTGAACATTCAACCGAAGAAGAATGAGGAAGGTGGAATGAAAATAAGTCTTAACTCTAAAGAGGTATCTGCCCTAGTCTTCTTGAATTAAATTTTTAATTTGTATTTTCTTGATATTTCTTCGTACTTAACAATCTTTTTATGATATATTTTTATTAGAAAGCACTACATACTTTAAAAATGTGAAAAATAAAGGTATTGCTTAAATAGATTAAGAGAAATAGCGCTTGCAAATTTTTAAAACTTCAAAAAATTTTTTCCTAAAAACTTTAAAGCAATAAAATGATGCAAATTGGTGTTTTGAATAAGAAATTGAAATCTGCATGTTTTTAGAATTTTTTTTTAAAATTCTAATTTTATTGGAATTTAAACTGATGAAAATTTCTTTTAACGTTAACGGCATAAAAACAAGGATACTTATCAAAAATCTAAAACGAGGCAACAGCATACTATTAAACTATCTTTCAAAAGCTGTTGATTTCAGAATTGTATTGGCTTAATTTCGTCGAAAAAAATAGAGAATCTAAAATGCCGCACGCAATCTCAAATTAATCGATCAAATTGTGATTCAAATCAATCAAACAAAAGATACTGCGGAGTAAATATCCATCATCAGTTTATTTGTGAAAATTAAATAAAAAGGACTAAAAATATATTTTGAGTTTTCCCTTCCTATCTCAATCCCTTCGACTGTTGAGTTCGGTCGGAAGAGGGAGGGCTTCTTAACTCCGGCAATTAAATAGGTTTTGGTATTTCCGTTTCTATTTGTTTTTTCTCAGTTAGATTCTTTGCATTTCGTTTACCTGTTTTTTTTTCTTCGCACAAATACTTGCGATCCCCTAATGTTTATTTTTATTTTCTGACAAGGATTAAAAAAAAAAATATAGATTAAGTTCAGCCACCATGCAACATTCAGTTTACATAATGTATAAAACATGAGTGATATTTTATTTTAGCACACATGCGCAGTTTGCCCAAAACAAATTTTTGATAAAAACGAATCCACTTCTCAATCCAACCATTGGGAAGGAAAAAAACATCTAACAACAAAATATTTTTATCCACTACTATTTTTAGGAAGCAAAAAAAAAAGAAAAAAAGATTAGCTTTAGCTACATATTTGTATGATAAAGAACATAAAAATGCAAGGAAGGGAATTTCGAGAAATATTTCGTTCGATGAACCGTGTTCTATGGGGTTTCCCATTTTGTGCCTAGACATCGTTGGAGAAGAGGAGGCATGGAGGATGACAGGTTTCTATGGCAACGACCCATTAGAATGAGTCTATTTTTATAATGGGGAGGAATGTCAGAGAGGCGTAAGAGCAATGATACTGAGAGGATGCCCTCTCAAGTGTTGCTCCCGAATATGAAAGCAATGCGATAGTTTGTTTACATTCCACTTCGCTTTCGGATATAGCGTCGTAGTAAAATGTTTCATAATATGTATTCAAAGGGTAATTGTAAGAAAAGAAAGAGGATTTCGTCAAATAACCAATAAGGTCATTTACTAAACTGAAATGTTTTTTAATCAAATTATTTTAACTTTGCATGCTGCGTAAAAATTTTAAAAAAAGGACATATTTCAGAATATTAAATTCATATCTAAAATATTGTTTTTATCAAGCTTTCATACACTTTAATTTTTTGTTTCAGTTTTCTCGAAACTGCTTTTTTTTTATTTAAAATCACCGATTAGAGGGCGTTCTATAATTAATGATATCAATATTTATTATTTATATTTTATTTTTGCATGATTTGATAGTTTCTTATCTAAGTTATAACGTGCATTGCTGTTAAACAGCACTATACAATTTTTTGCAGTTTTATAACCATATAATTTAACAAGGATGGACTTTAGACTTTTTGGTAAAATTTCAACTTTTTTTAAAAGTTTTACATAATTTTTATAGCCATAGAGTCAAGTAAATGTGGGGAGGAATCTTAGAATGATCTCTTAATGTATTTTTATAAATTTATTTAGAATTTAAATTTGTTTGTTTGCTTCTAAGTTGGTGAAAATTTATATTCCAATAAACTGAATATAACGAAAATATTTAATTATTTTTCTAATGAAAAAACTAGTACAATTATAGTGATGCATTTGCAAAAACTTAAGATTGAGGTGTCTTTTCTGTATCTCATAGTAAAACATGTGTATAAAGGCTACGGTAAACTTTAAATAAAACAAATAAATATTTAGATTTTCAAGAAAATGTTACTACATTTTATATTCTATTATAATAGGTGGGAAAAGGAAAAACAATATCTTGCTCGAGAACATTCTGTAAAAAACTAATAATAAAAGTTTAGGACAAATAGTTAAGCCAATTTAATGTTTAAATTATAATTTAAAACACTGAAATACAGAGAGATTTAAAATATCAAACTCCTTAATTTCTAATGAATCAAAAAGTTTCTGATAGATTGGCATTAAGATGCTCTACGTCTTTAAGTAGTGTTTATTTTCATTTATATTATTATTTAATTGCTTATTAATAATTGTTAAACTTTTATTAAAGCGAGCTGATCGAAGCGACTGTTTTTTTATTAAAAAACTTGCAATAATTTAAATATAAATTACTTATTTTTCTTAATCATAGTTTTTTCTGCAATTTTTGTGTTAAAGCATTTTTCAAAAATTGGAAAACTCTTTTTAAGCTTAAAAACTGTTAAAATAATAAATCGATTAATTTGCTAATTATTAATAGTTTTATGATTTTTAATCTTAATTTTTAACGTTTTTGTCTTATCCTGTCGAACTGGAAAGACAATTGTGTATGTTACAATTTATTTTCTCAACTTTTTAACCTTAATTATAAGAGTTTTCTTAGAATTAACTACTCATAAGTTAATAAAGTTATATCTATTTTACTAAATAATTTCAAACAGTTTGTTTATTCTCTTAACCTCTTAACTAAATGCGAAATTAATATTACGATGATATATGTTTAAAATGAGCATTACATTTGAAATAAAATTCCGAACACAATGTAATGAGCAAAAAAATAAAAATAGTTGTTGGTGGCAGCTTTTTTTAATACAATTAAAAGTGCCATTATCTGTGCCAACTCACAGAATTATTTCTTGATTGATAATTTTGTGTCTGGAATCTGATATTTGTGTTTGTCCTCTGTTTGTCTATTCTCTTAGCTACATGCATAATTGTTATTATAGTTGCTTATGTTTAAGATAAATATTGAACCCTTAATCCCATATGGGCAGATCTCTTCATTTTATGTATAATCATTATTAGATTTTATTAGATGCTTATTTAGAACTATTTAAGTAAGTTGTTACAAAATGATCGATTATTGTACTCTAGAAATCATTAATTTCCTATAATTATATATTAATGATTTACACTTTGAGTAAATTTTTAATACATATTTAATTAATCTAATACAGAATGATTGATTTTCTAAGAAAATCAATCGTTCAATTCTAAGAATTAAAAATATTTTTGGTTCTCAGTATTTAAGCTATGAAAACCTCTGGGATTTTAAATGAGCATTCATTTATGTTTTTTTCAAGCACACCTTTGAGTCTAATAAGTTGATAATGCAATATATTTTGTTTTTTAGTGAGTTGTAAAAACTATTTAACTATTAACTGTAAAACTATTCATATACTTTTATCTTAATTCTAATATATCTTCATACTAATTCTATAACGATGTATCTTAAGCAGTTTATCTTAATTCTCATGTATCTTATAATTTTATGATAATCATCTTAATTCACATAAAGCTTAGCAAATTCTTAATTCCTAAGTATTTCATCTTAATTCTTCGGAATATCTAATTAATATTATCGAATTAATAGAATATCTAATTAATCATCAATTATCTTATGTACTCATAGTAAGTATTTAAGAAAGAGATAAAAACTAGACACATTTGAAGCAAAAAAAATTTTTTTTTTGTAGGAATAATCTCTAAAACCATTAATAGATTGTATCATCTTCATTCAACGAAATGATGCAGCAAGTTTTCCTAATGCACTCTCTTTTCTTATGTCGGATTTCTACCCCTCTTTTGAAGCATCAGGGGGGAAACCCAAATAAATCTAAAAAAACAGCTACTTGGCACGGAGCCAGAAATGGAATCACGTGATGCCAAAGATAAGAAAATCCTCCGGAAAAGGAATGTGTGCTCTTTCCCCAGCATCCTATGATTTTTCTTCTCCAGAACTTATTTAGCATCTTGTAAAGCCTTGAGTGATCGTTCCGAATTTAAATTTAACATTGAACTAAATTTGAATAAGTGCGTTTGAGTTCAAATTTTAATTTAAATGTCTGACATTATTTATTTTTAGATGTCGGAGACACAAGGGAGAAAAAAATTTGCTGTTTTTTTTTCTTACTCTGCTTAGAAATATTGTGTTGAATTTGTTTTTGCTTAGTTTTACGTCACTTCATTATTAGATCTTTACCTCTTCATTCGATAGCAGAGTCTTTCGATAACAGAGAATAATATTAGGAAGGGATGATAAATAAATATTACAAAGAAAATACCATGGAATAAGGAGTAAAAAATTTACTGGTATATTTATCTGCAAAATTTTTATTAATATTTACGTTCATGATAAAAGTATTTGCATCTTCTTTGTTTGTTTAGTAGCTGTACCATGTGGTTTTCTGTCCAATAAGAATGCTCCGACAACTATGAGAAACATTATTTTTTTATTTTGTATTGAGAGAAGTAAAGTTATAACCTCCCAGGCACGTGAGCATTACGTCACCTCAGTGACATAATGCATATATTTTTAATAAGGTAGATTTTTATGACTTTTGCTTTTTTTTTTTTGTTACTCTTTTTCTTTTTTTGAGTATTTTTTGAGATTTTAGGATTTTGTTTGTAATAATTTAGTGAAATTGCTTATTTTATATTTCACGTTTCATTCGTCCATTTTCGAAACTTCGAATTAAAATTTAATTAACTGCAATTTTCTTTCAAATATTTCTATACTTTTAAATTTATTTTTCCCTCGCTAAAATGATTCTAAGCAAATTTTACTTACAATTTACACAGAATATATATTTTACATCATTGAGCATTAAGTTGAACACAATAAACCTACTTGATAATCAGAAATTTAAGTTACAATTTTAACTTAAAGTAATGTTTTCCTAGATTAAATTAAATTTATCAGCTTACTCCAGATGCAGTTAAAGTCATTAAATCAAACCGAATTAAATCATCTTGGTCACTCATTTCGACCAGAATATTGCAATCAAACAAAGACATTGAACATTTATGGGAAAAAGAAAAACTTCTGATGTTTCTTTATCAAATAAAATAGAATTTGTTGATGTGTTAATAATAATTTGTCTTTCTTAAGGCCTTCTATACTTTGAAGGAAATTGTGACATACCCTGTATTTTTTGAAGCATAGTATTCCTTACATTTTTGCAAATTTTTCTGATGCCGATTTTGCCAATTTTTCAATGATTTTTCGTGACCATGGCAAGTTTTTAGGGCTGTTTATTTAATAAAATTTGAAAAATACAAACGATGTTTACATTTCTTTCACGCCTATTTAAAGGTTTCCCATTGTTAATGAGTAATACTTTCAAATAAAGATGGAAAAAAAAATCCAATTCGAATATGAAAGAAGAAAAGATTCTTATCCCTATCTCTTAAATTATACAAGTATTATTTTTTTTCTCTTCAAGAAAGAGAAAAAGCACGGCGGACATGTAAATGCAGATTAGTGAAACATCTGAATAAAAGATCCTCTTAATGATTCTCACCTTCACCCTGAGTGCCGACCCTCCCGTAAATAACAGGTAAGAGTCAACCTTAAAGGGCGGAAACCATAACATTACTTTCTTATACACCTCATTGCAAAAGACCTTGAAGCCACGTATATTGAGAGGAAAAGCGACAGCATTATCATCTTTTTTAACTGTCTATTTTGGGCCACTCGGTTCTAGAGCACTCTCTCTCTCTCTCTCACTGCGTTCTTTAGTTACTTTGTACTTCTTTCTAACACGCATTTTTAGACCATTACTGGACTTTTTTTTATTTTCATTTTTATGTTCCAAAATAATGAGGTAAGAAATTAACAATAGGAAAAAATAACTCGAGAAACTGAGTTTTTTTTTTTCGCCAATTTTTTAAGTTGCTTTTAAAGGGGGATAAAAGTAAAAAACATTTCTTATTTATAATATTTTAAATGCTCGTTTTGTAATATTTAAATTAGAGACAGTATTATCATCGTTGATTGTCTGTTTTGGGTTCTGAAGAACTCGGGCTGCTTTCTTTTATTACTTTGTACTTCTTACAGATATTCACTTGACCATTATTGGATTTTTTTTTTTAAGTTTTTATGTTCACAAAATAAATTAGGTAAGAAACTAACAATAGGAAAAATAGTTCGAGGAAAAATGGGTGATTTTTTTAAGAAAATTATTTTATTTAAAATTAATTAAATTAAAAAAAATAATCATACATAGTTAATTTTTTAAATTGAGGTTTATGGAGGTAAAAAGTAAAAACTTTCGTATTTATAATACTTTAAATGCTCATTTTGTAATATTTAAATTAGCAACAATATTATCACCGTACCGTTGACTGCCTGACACCCAATTCTAAAGCAATCTAATTGCATTTTTAGTTACTTTGTAGTTCTTTCAGAGATGTATTTTAGACCACTATTGAATTTTTTTTAAATGTTCTTGAAATACTTAGATAATCGATCAGTATTTATTAGAATTATTTCTTATTTCTTTTATTTTGAAATATATTTTTCCTGAAGAGACAATTCATACCGTTTGATTATTCATAGATTCTTTAAAAAGATAAAAAGTGTCTACAAATTTCATATATGAATTTTGTTTAGTATTTGTTTTACAAATTGGCTCTCACCGACCACATTGCTGACGTAAAATATTCTCAGTGGTAGACGGATTATGGGTTAGAGTCCTCTTACCGTCAACTAACCGAGGGATGTTTTTGTGGTTTTCCTCTTCATGTAAGGCGCATTTTTATTGGCCGGAAAATCACGTGGTAAGATCCAGTTTTTCTTCATTTATTTCAATATTGTTTTGGTTGTCATCAGCATAAAATTGACAAAAGCCGTAAAGGCATTGCTTTCCTTTAAATATTTTTGTATCCCTAATTTAAAGTTATTTTCCAGTACTGCTATTATTAGCGAAAATATTAAATTGTGTTTCTGAACTCATCAAATTTGTTTGAACAATATAATGTTATAAGAATATAAATGTTATTTCAAAAAACGATTTCTTCGAAAAATCACTTCTGTTCACCAAGAGATCTAAATATTTATAATACTAATCGATAGTAATATTTGGAAGTGGGAAGAAGTATAGACACAAGCGTAAGCAAACAGAATTCCTTTTAGTACATATATGTTGAGTGAATAATTTTTATTAATTTAAGTGAATAAAAACTGTTTTCTGCTAAGTAAAGACTATTATTGCGAAGCAATCATCGGGATCGGTGAGCGGCAGCGAACAGGGGGCTTAGCCCCCTAGTATTTAATAAGATCAAAATATTTATCACTTAATATAATATACATATTTTTTTCTCTTTTAAAATAGAGATTAATTGTAGGTGCTAATTACTAATGAGCATTAGCGAACTTTTGCTTGAAGTGTTTATACACAAAACAGTGACCGTAATTTAAAATGTAAATTAAATTATAATGCGTAAGTTCGTCAAGTGAGAAGAATATATATTGACGCATTCTGTGAGTTCATGCCACGCGTCATTTGCAGACCAAGATCGTAAAATGACGGCAGACAGCACATTTTTCAAGGCTGAGCGGTGTCCGCTATTATTAGGGCGATCGGAAATCATAAATTGTTCAGTTAATTGAATCTCGTATGTTATTCTGCCATTTAATGTCGCCCACAGAGTGTGAAGATTTCTATCAAACATTAACGTCCTTATTTATATCCATCGAGAGCCTAAAAGAATGCCCTTTCCCTAAAAATAAAAATAAGAATTTTCTTTTATTTTGCATGAACGCATATACATGTATTATATGAAACATTCTGTATATATCTCTGATTATAGTTCTCAGAAAGTTACAAATACTTACCTTTCAATGGAGATGGGTTATCGGTGCCTTTTTTATCTGTATTTTTTTTCTTGATGATCTAATTAAAAGTAAAAATATATTTTTGTTATTTTTTTTGTTATAAAAAATAGTCTAATAGTTAGTAAAAAAATTCTGTTAAATTATCGGAATGTTTGTACTAAAACATAAAATCCAAAAAAAAAGTAGTTTGAATTTTTTTTCTTCATTCATATTCAAATATTTATCAATAATTGATTTAGTAAATTAAAGAAATTTCAGCGAAGAATAAATGTTTCTCTTAAACTGCAACTTAAATAACTGCAAATGAGTGGAAATTGAAAAAAAAAACATTGTTTGGAAGATTTTACCTTTAACGCAGAAAAAACACTCTTGTGTTTCACAACCATAAGTTATTAATATCCTAAATATAATATTTTTAACTTAGTTTTACCCAAATTTTGCAAAAGAATATAAAAAGTACGAAAAATATGTTTAATAAAAATTCTGCCTCAAAGGATTAATTGGTAGTTATTTTATAGCCTAATTATATTTTTAATTGCTATAATTTTTGATAAAAATATTGTTTAAAAAAAAGAATTTTTATAGTTCAGGTCCCAGGGTTTGAAGAGCGAAGACGTAAAGTTTATTTTGTTCTAAACGAAACGTTTTTTTCCGTGTAGATGGAACAGTTTGTCGACATAGTGAAAGCATGCAAAATCAATAAAGAAAGCATATTCGTGATATAAAAATGTTTTTAAAAAAGAAGTATTGGAAATTCTTGAACAACAACAAAACCTTTGCATTTCTATATCTATCTAGTTATTTATAACACAATAACATTTGTTGTGTTTCTATGCTTCTAAAATTTGGAGGTGTTTATAAACACTATTTAGGATTGCTACGGACTGAAAAAAACCGCACAATGGTATCTAAGTTTTCTCCGAGCTATTGAAATTATTTAAATGTTGCATCCACTTAAGGAATACATTAGCATTCCCACATTACCCCCATATATTTACTAAAATCGAAAATTCTTTCAGTAGACACGAAAAACTGAAAACATTAAATTGTTTTGCTATTTTACTTACACCTTAAAATTTTTTCCAGATCTTAACGTTGCTATTTCTAAAGGAAACAGTAATATTTACTAGAGTAGGCTTTTATGGAAACATTTTAACTATGTAATTTCGCTTTTTTAAGACTATAGCTACGTATCGTAAAATATTGATGTTTAAACAACGCGATAACGATATTCAATAAAAAATTTTACGAGCTATAGTGAATACCATTTCTTACCATAAATATAGAATATACAACAACGATATTATTACAATCATTAAACATCTTAGAATATGAGGGGCTATTTTATCGTTAATGTTTGTTTTTATCGCAACCGTTGATAAATCTTATCTGGGCATCAAAAGTATTGACCGACATAAAAATAATGTAAATTATGTTTAAGTAGAAAAATATCGTTATTTCCCTGCGATTTAACCTGCTTTTAACTGTGCCAGGGGATAATTTCCGATGGAAAAACTTAGAGATAGCCTTGGCCTACAACAGGCTGTTGAGCTACAGAAGTGACCTGCTATTATAGCTCAGGACTAAAGAAGACTAAAACACAAACGAAATCAACTATGTCTGGTGGTTCTCTTAGAAAGGAAATCAGCTTTTACATTTTCGTTTGATTTTTATAATTCTGTAATATTTTGTGATAAGCTTAAAAAAATAACAGGCATGAATTTGGAAAATGGTTTCATTTAAATGAACATTATTTTTTTCCTACATTTTCTTCTTTTTTTATACTATTTTACCATAATTAGAAGACAATAAATTAATTTTTTAAAAAAGAAATAGTTTGAAACAAGTATCCGGAAAAATTGGGGGTTGGTGAGCTGTAACATACGGAGAGCTTAGCCCCCTAGTAATAAATATTATTTGGCAGTAGAGAAAAAGCTTAAAACGAAAAATGAATTTAAAAGAGTGACGAAATAAAGTTTAATGACTTTTTTTAAAATATATATTTCATAAAAACAAATATATATATTTTTATTTTAGCTGTAATTACTTATAGTAACTTTTTCTTTTTAGTAAAAATAGTTAAAATTCTTCTTTTAAATGATGAAAAGTGTAATTTAGCAATCCCCTATTGCAAATTACGTGTAAATACATACCCGTGTTTTTAAAAGGTGATAGAATGATTTAGCTACTTAAAGATTAAGCACAAGGCTGTGAAAGAGGATTTGTAACTTGCGTTATACACCAAAGCTTTTTATCTCCTGAGGTTTTCTTCATTTTTTTTTAAAGCGAAAACAAATTTCTTCGTTATTTAATGATTAAATGCATTTATCAATTGTGAGAAATTAAAACTATTATCTGTTCATATCTTTCTAATAGTGTGATCTCTCAACATCTATTTTCGTGAGTAGATTAAAAGAACTCAAACCTGGGAAATATTTTTCGTCGACATTTATTTTATTATAATTTTCCGTTTTATTCTTAGCGTATTCAGAGCACTGTAATTGTTGTTTCAATACTGTTATCTATAAAACAGTTTGTACTTAGTGCAAAAGTAAAAAATATTTATACGATTGATTAGTTACTTTTTCATATTTGAATGCGATTTCCAAATACGTTACTTTTCCTTCTCTTTTATTTATTCTAATACTTTTGTCACTTTTTTTAAACGAGAACAATAAATACCTTTTAGTTAGCATGTAAATTTTTATAGTCTAAAACTTTTTTTCGTTATAACTTTCTTTTTTGTAATAGCACCATTTGATTTCGTTGCCCTGAGCAGACAATATTGCTTTAATTTGATTGACTACAGCCGCTTCTAACTTTTACATCATTAAACTATGTATTCAATTAACTAATTATCTAATAAACTGAAACATTTTTGTTGTAGAATATTAATTTATAGTTTTATAAATAAGAAAGTACATTTTGATTTTGATTTCTTTGGGGGAAAAAATCTTCAATTTAAAAACTTTTAATTGCATTTTGTTTTAGGTTTTCAATTTGGTGAAGCCTAATTCTTACATTTTTACGAAAAGGGTTTGATACATATTTTATTATTTGTATCAGTTGCACATTAATATCGATATTCTATAGTTATAATATGCGTTTATCAATAAAACTGATATGTATATTCTCAACAAGGAATTATGATAGCCAGTCATAGTTTTCGATATGAAAGGTTCTATATCATATGAAAAATAACTTACCAACTCATCGAATATAAAAACATTATGTTCATTTGAAAGTTTTGTTTCGTTTATTGGAAACTTGAATTTTTACAAAAATTCTCAAAGTGACCATCTTCGACCTTAATGCAGAACTGTAAGGTGTCAAGGAATTTTCTGCAACTGCAACTCACCTACTTATGCAACTCACCTACTTATGCAACTCACCTATTTATGCAACTCACCTATTTATGCAACTCACCTACTTATGCAACTCACCTACTTATGCAACTCACCTACTTATGCAACTTATGGGCTGCAACTCACCTACTTATATATTGTCCCATTTCTTGTACTACAATTTTCCCAGAGATGCCAAAGTGCTATGAAATTTAGCACAAATTCTTGTCTCTAAAACTTATCAAATGAAAAATTCATTGGATTCAAGTATGGTTAACAAGATGGCCATATTTTTTCCATTAAAAAAAAAGTCAAGAAAATGTTCCTTGCACAGTTCTAGAATGGTGGAGCATCATAGTAGACAGCCTAATCAATTTTCATGCACACATTTGGATTTATATTTATGAGTAAAAATTTTAAAACGTTGGTAATAGATCAAAATATTTAGTCTTAAACTTTTTCCAAGTTATTCCCTTTCACCCTACTTATTAAAAAGCATATATTTCAAAATCTTTTAAGCCACTAAAGCTAATAATCGTTCTTTTTTAAATTAAACGTATTTTAATATTAATAAAGATTCTTGATTTGATAAAGATTTTTTTTTAATCGATATCTCTTGACTGCAAATCAGTTTGTGAAAGCTTTCAAAATTGCTTTGTTTTTGTTGTTTATAATCATGTCGAAAGTGTGTTGAGATTGAAAACTGAGCTAAATGAATAATGAGGTCATATAAGATCATCTGTCTTCTTGTTCGTCAATGACGCTTACCTATTTGACCCCATTTTTCGAACATTTTCGAATCTTTTTTGTCTGAGGTAAGAAAAGAAAATATTTACTTTAAGTCAGCATTTTGTATTAATCATATTTCGATTTAATAGGCTTTTGAATTCTTCAAGACAGTATCAGAACAGTGAAACGTAGATAACCAAGTTTTAAAATGATCTGGAAAACGCATATAAAAAATAGAAATACTGGAATGAAAAAAAGATGCAAAATTTTAAAGTTTAAAAAGAAATTTTAAAATGCATGCTTTAATAGTAAACGTTTTATGTTTTAAAACGATCCATTTTTTATAAATTAGAATAATTTTGCATAAAAAAGTGGTTTTAGTATTGCAGTGTTCCAAAATTTTATAAATGGTAATTTATGAAAAATATAGGATTTTAATAAACACGTAGTCTCATTCCCTGAAATTGATAGATAAAATGACCTAATATATTGCATACGCAACATTATTTTTATAAACAAGCACTTCCTTTACTTGCACAACAAATTACAAATTTAAGCTCTTTGATGCAAGAACATAGTTGAAAGAAAAATTGTTGAAAGAAAATTTAGAAATTACAGTGCGTATCAAAACGACAGGTTCACCCGTAAAACTGTAAGTTATGTTGGGAACAAAAAAAAGTTGTGTACAAATAGGTATTTTATTAACTACGTGACTTCATACCACGAAAAGATAAGGAATGACTAATATACAAATCAAAAAAAATTACGGAAAGCAAAAATTAAATAAAACAGCAGTTTCAAAAAAGGTAGATCTACTGGACTAAACATTAAATTATGCTAAATTAATAAGAAGTTGCGTTTATTCTTTCTAAATACACATATTGTATTTTATTTGGCATAGTTTCCTCAAGTTTTTGTGAACAATTTATTTCCATATTTGTTAATTCACAGAAAAAGTTTTTCTCAACTGTATAATACAGTGGCGCTGCTTTCTACATTCACTGTTCTTACGAATGTGTTTCGATCAATTTCAAGTTGAAGCTGCATTGTGTTCAATCTATAACGTATACTACACCATTATCCAGAAACCACTTAAAATGTGATTTTGAAGTGGGCATAGGAGCAATTCCTAGTAGAAACATGAACAGTGGACCATCAATAGTAAGACGAGACATTGCTTTAGCAGCTGTTAAAATTTTTTAGAATATAAACGACTGTCTACAAATGCTACATCAGTTCTTCTTGCACTGCTGATTCCGGCCCATACCTTAACAGAACCACCACCAATTCGTCTCCTCGAGACTAACCTCTTTATCATTATGCACATTATGGCAGTAAGCTCGTCGTTAATAACCTGGTTCATCTAGTTTAGTCTTTTTTTTTAATGAATATCACATGTCTTTTGGCAGTCGTAAGTTGGAAGACCCTTATTGTGCGAATTTCCATCGTTTTTGCACTTTTTAAATCAATTTAGATTGCATTCCAGGTAATTAAATTGTCAAATCACTTTCAGGTAAGAGGATTTTGTTATTTTTGGATTTTGTTGTCTGTCCAATAAGTATATGGTGAGCAAGATCAGTAAAATCAACAAACAATAAAATATTCAAGCATACGTTACACGAAAAACAAATTTATAACTAGAATAGATGCAGTTCAGTGACTTCGAATTCAACTATCAGACATAAAAACTAACTTAAGATTAATTGGTAATGATAAAACGATTTTTAAAAAAACTCCATTTTTCTTAAGAAGCGTTTTTAAAAAATAGTCTTTTATTAGTAAATATGCTCGCAATTGTTTTTATTTACTTTTCCTCGGAAGTTGGGGTTCCGCTGAAAGGTTACTCATTTAGGGTTCCACAGCTAGGGGGAAAAAATGGGAACCACTGCATACGCCCAACAGTCCGAATAAAAAAAAATCTGTTCTTTTGAAATATTTTGACGACAGCAGACATTCCCACACCC
The DNA here is from genome assembly GCF_043381705.1 of Parasteatoda tepidariorum. Classification (NCBI taxonomy): domain Eukaryota; kingdom Metazoa; phylum Arthropoda; class Arachnida; order Araneae; family Theridiidae; genus Parasteatoda; species Parasteatoda tepidariorum. The sequence continues at coordinate 45,814,534 of NC_092204.1, read as the reverse complement.
TAAAGTACGGCGCCGTTTTTTATTAAATATCAACCCTATGATTAAAGAACGGTAGTCGAAGTATGGCATATAAAAAATGAACGTACGAGGTGCATAAAAAAAATGAGCGGGAAAATCTACTTTATAACCGAATACTATTTCCCGTCACGCGAGTCTTGTAAGATCATTTTGATTCATGAAATAAAAAAAAGAAACTAAAACATCCATTCCAATGTTTGTAAACATTAAAAAAAAAGTGAGACACGACGCCTATATGGCGGCACCATATTGCAATTAGTAACTGATCAGCTATGCTTCTGGGTATGTTAGAAAGGAAGGCATTTAATGAATGAGAGTAGAAATCAGGTTGTATACTTAATATAAAACTCGATTTCGGAATTTCTTCTCCTTTTTTTTCGGTTTTTATTTACTTTCTTTTTACCTATTTTATCCTTGAGGCCTGACGGAAACAAATGCATGGTTGCTAATATCATTGTCATATTCCGCCAATACGCCAATGAAAGCGTAGATTTCATTTTTTCACTTTACATTTTTAAATGATACTTTAATTTCATTTATCAAATAAAAATTTAAAAAAATGTCGAACTCTCTTCTTGTCTGTCCTATTTTAAAAAATAGAGCTGTAGACGTTATATTTACTAACTTATGAACTTTAATGTTCATTACATTATAGTTTCTTGACCGAATCTTCAGTCCAATTAACACATTCTAAAATCAAATCAGTTGATATCCCGTGTCTAGAAAGGAAACCTTGATGTTTGAAATTCTTTTATTCTTTCTTAATTAGGTTTTGAAGAACTTTAAATAGCGCTTCAAATTATGTATTGGGGTACTATTTACATGAGAAAAGTGAGTGACTGTAATGACAGCGTCAATTAATGATTTTAAAAATTAAGGACGAAGATAATTTAAAAAAATAAGATGTTTATATTAGAAACTATGCATGCCAAAACAGCATTGAAGCAAATTAGTTTATCTTAATCATGATGGTGTTTGGCTTGTAATAGAATAGAATAAATTCTACTTAAAGAATTATGTATAGTACTATTCTTGGTAATTAAATAAGTGATTGCGATTGACATAATTAATTACTGAAACAATGAAGTCAAGTCAGTCCCCTATAGGAAGATGAATTCTTATGACAGACCATTCCAAAATTCTACCGTAGTCAAAAACAAAACAAACAAAAAATTGTCCAGATCTTTATACACCTCACCCTACCTGAGGAATGTAAAAAGAAAAGGGTTGTCATTAATTATGAAGTGACACTTGGGACCACGAATAAATGATAAGGCAGTTAATACTTTACCGATTGACCAGAGAGATCTCTCCGTTTGGCAATTGGTTAGCTCTATACTCGGGCGCAATTCGTTCTGTCGGCAAAGTGTTAAGATTATCAATTGATGATTTGCAGATAGATAAGTGAGAGATACATTTTGAAAGCAATGTAAGTTTTATCATTTTCCTATATCAGGACGGGGATTGAATAATGAACACGAGGGAGATTTTTAAATAAGAAGGTACGGCGTCAATTTAACTCGTAATTTCTATCATGTTTTCATTGGTTACATTTTAAAATATTATTATAGTATTTGATAATATATCTTAAGATCTGCAAAATAACCACAGTACATTTTTATGCACATAAACTTTTTAAACATTTTTTTTATTTACGTCATTCAATTTTAAGTAATTTGTTAAGTTGAATGTGGATGAAAGATTTAACATTGGAAATATATACGTTATTTAAAATTTAAAACATGAAATTTGCAAAAACATTAGCCATTTCACAAAGATCTTTTAGTTGATTTTATAATGATACCAGACAAAATAATCAAAATTTAAGAAAACTAAAGGAAACTAAATGAAAGAATATGATATTTGCCTGAAATATTTAGATGAATATCATTTTAAAAATTTAAATAAGATATTTGTCATAGAACTTATTAAATGAGTCTTATATTATTTGTCTTATATTATGTGTCGCATATTATGTGTCACATATTATTTGCTTTATATCGATTACCATATGACTTATTAAATCATATGACTTAATAAAACTTTGAGATGGCACTCTCAGCGGCACAAAAAAAATCTTAAGTAAAATAAATAAATAAATTAAAAATAAGAAAACCTTATAAAAATGTATACGATTGTCCCAAGAACGTTTCTTTAAATCATCATTAACCTTACATAACTTTTTATGTGAAGGTAAAACACTGAGTTTTGAACATCTCAGTGACATGATACAAAAAAACACTGTAAATTTTTATTTTTGTGAGAATTAAATAACTATTCAATTATTTAAGGTATTAAAATTTTCATATGTTTTGAACAGTTTTCTCTTGGTTTTTAGAAAACTAGACTTTTATCTTCCCCCGTTATTGCATGTAAAATCAATAAATAAAAGGTAAATACTTTTTAATCTGATTAAAGGGAAATTCTTTCGAGAAAATTTCAAAGATATTTATAAAATTTTAATAGGTTTTCTTAAATGCGGTTTTTGCTCTTCTGGCATTGTTTTTATGAAGTCAATTCTAGTATTATAAAATCAATCAAAAACACTTTTTTTCAAGTTCAGATAATGTTTAGTATACATTTTATTTTTCTCATATTTCAATAACTAGGCTTTTCCAATAATTTTTTAGCATTTTGCTTGATAAATAAAGGGAACGTTTGACGTAAATCTGAAAAAAAAAAACACTGTTTAAATATTACATAAGCATCTTAAGTTTATAATTGGTTAATTTTTTTTTCTTATAAGGGCAATGTTTACGTAAGACACTAAAATCCCGTATTTCATTTTTATTTATTTATATATTTTTCTCAAAATGCAAATAAACGGCAACAAAATGAGTTGGGAAAAATTACATTAGGAACAATTTCAAATTTGGATTAAAAAATGAATTTAAGGACATTGTTCCGCTACACAAGTCACTGTTGTGAGATCTTTCTTCTATAGGGATTTCATACATAAATACCAGTTTATAAAATCTCTCTTTTTTTTTGACAAATATTTTCAGTAATCTGATGCGAAGCGTGTTCTCCTATTTCTTTTAATTTATGCGAAATTTTTGGTTACGCTGCAATTTATAGTTGATTGCGGTTCTTTCATATTTAATCAATTAAATAATAATAATATATGTGCTAGTTAGAACGATTCATATTTAATTTTGAACTTTCATAAACTATGTTTTATCCTGTAAAAAAATAGGTAAATAAATAAATCTATCTACACACGCCCACGAAGAAAGAGGAGTGGACGATTAATTAATCTAACAATATAAAAAAGGAAATATTGGAAGATTAATTATTTCCTCATTAAATATTATATTTTATGTGTTTTAAACAATAAATAAAGTAATTGTTTCCTTACGTTATTGTATTGGAAACACTCACTGCTTAGTTATGTTAATGTCATTCTCTAGAAAAACCGATTTGAAGAATTTTTTCGAGATAAATCATAAACAACAATACATTCCGAAACATTTGAATTGTTTGGATTTGCGAGCAATGGTGGATGACGGAAACACGTTTTTAAAAACAAAAACTTTCCACAAAAGTAGGTTTCCAGAAACGTGGGAGGAAGAGATGTATTTAGAACTCGTGTGACGCAAGCTGCGGCGCGGAAGGAACGCCGAACTCTTACTTACTTTAAACTACACTGTGATTGGATGAGGATTGCTGGAAAGCAGCTTTCACTGGACTCTTTTTTTTCTTTTTTTTTTTTCTTTCCTAAAGATGCTTTCCCTTTTGCCCTTTCCGTCCCATCTTTTCCTGGAATTAATCATTATTTTTTTCTTATTTAGATTACTTTTTGTTACGTGGTAGTGTTCTTACTTGTATTGATTGACGATTTCCTGTAAATCTGAAATTGTTTTGGCTTTTTTTTAATGTTGTTTCAACGCACCGTTTCAGTTTTTATCCGTTTAAATTGATGATGCATTTGTGACTGTTGAATTTGAGTGAAAACTTTAATGATTTATGTCCTCATCAAAGCAACCTTGTTTTTATGAAGGTTTAATATGACAATTATTGAATATTACTATTATAGAATTATGGATTATTAAATATATTTGAAAATAGCTTTTGAAAAGAATTACATAATGCCATTTAACTTAAGTCAAATTTTTTAACTACTGGAATGCTCATTTATTTATTATTTATACTTTTTTTTACTGTAGTTAATTGGTTATGAGATAACGTGTTTGAAAGCTGTGAAAAAAAATTATAATATTGAATTTAAGTCGAAACTACTTAAATTTTTTCATTCTTATTAATACATTGTTTTTCCCAAAGTTTTAAATAATATGCTATTTTTTCATAAAAACTTCTATAATTAATGAAAAGTAAAGTTTTTTTTCAAGAGAAAGCCCTTTTTATAAGCATTTTTGTAAGCATTTTGTCTATTTTTTTTTGTAAATAAACAACAAAAAAAACGGTAAACATTTGTATAAATTAATTTTTTTGCTATATTTGCCATTATTCAAAGACAATATGAAATGGTCAGGAATAAAAAGACCATAATAATTATATCACAGATAGTTTTCTCATTTTAAAAATAAACTAAATTTGTAAATATTAGAAATATTCGAATATTTTGTTTCAGTGAGAGTGAAACTTAGAAATTTGCTTTATAGAAATAATCACGAAATAAGTAAATGCTTTTACAAACTAAAAATATCACTAAATTTGAAATAAACTTAATTTAGTGTTTCATCGTTGGGTGAACTGCTTTCCAGCTTAATGAATTCTGTCATTATTTACTATGAAAAATAAAACATTCTTTAAACAAAATAACAATGCAATAATTTCGTTAAAAAAAAGAAAGCCTTGTAGTAAAATTTAAAAAACTGACTTGTTTTGCATGTTATTTCTTAATTTTACTATCGTTTGCTGCTAAGAAATATCGAAATTCGATTATTATTAAATTTGTGGAAACAACCTTTTAAGAATTAACTTTTACAATAGTTGCAAAAAAAATTTCCTTTACTTTTATTACATATTTATTATTTCAAAGATTTTAATCATTGACAAGCTAACTGAAACTAGGGGTCCCCACCCCGTTCCTCAGGCACTCAGCAACATCCAAAAATGCTTTCGCAGCTACTTTCAGATTGTTTAGGCCGCTTATTACATATTTGCGTATTTTAGTCTATCTTTCTGTCTAGTAACTTTTTCAAAGTGAAGTTCTAATAATCTACATCTTATACATAATGTAGAACCTTGGGTTTATAAAAATTTTATTCAATTTATGTATGATTTAATGTATATACAATTTAATTTATATGCAACTTATATACAATTAATTCAACTTATTACAACTTAATACAGTTTTTTTCCTTTTCCGTCTTGAAATATATTAACTTTCAACCCTGCAATATTAGGCATCAATGCGTGCTGACTCAGTTTTTACTACTTAAAAAAAACCAAAATGTTCATTATGTTTTACCTATGATAGACCTTAGTTATGTTAAACAATATAACAGGAGTCCAAGATCCTTAAGAGACGAGCCATGTTTCAAAATTTGAAATTTTTCGCAAGCCGCAATTATATACGTATTTAAAAGGTATGCAAAAAAATTACTAATTTTTTTTTTTTCATAAATTATATTTATTGAAAAAAAAGTAAAAGTGCAAAATATGTGTATTGAATTTAAATATTAAAAATTAAACACATTTTTTTTTATTTCTCTTGATAATTCTTTAAAATTTGGTGAATAATTGGTGGCAGAACTTCTCAGTAATTCTTTGAGATGCTGGTTAGTTTATACTGATCGGTGTTTGGATTTCACGAATTTTAAAGTGGAATAAATTGATTCACATAAGCACGTTGTTCCGAATATTGAAATAATTCGACAGGCAGCCTTCTGATACAAATTCTTTAACTCAGCATACTTCGATTCTGGTACAAATTTCCAAAATTCAGTAATCGACGTCGACTTTTATTTTCATTGTAGAGCTTGATCTTCTTTGCATCTTTATTAATTCTAATTCTTCAGATGCTTTTTGTGTCATAATTGTATTAGAAATGGAAAACTCACCTTGAATTGAACAACGTTGCACTTAGTCTTTCATATTTGTTCTCAGTAAGTTAAAAGACATTTTGAAACACATACGGAATGATAATTTTTTTAAATATAATCGCACAAAAATGAAAAAGGAACTCGGGTGCATTTATCAAGAGTCACAAATAATCCTTCAAAGAGCCGCAGGACCCTGCAGTATAATATTGCATGAGAAATATGTGTATGCTTATGAACAAAATTTGGTTGAGTGTAGAAAAAATTTTGAGTGATAATGTTTCCATTTTTTAAATTGAATAAGTAGAATTTTAAATGTTCGCTGTGTTCGCATTGATAAAATTGTGAAAAATGTTAGGAAAATAAATTTATGATGAATGATTTATATTTTTTATTAGCATCATTTGTTTACACATCAAATTTATATGCATATTTCCAGTTTGAAAATGTTTTCGTTAATTCAAAATGTATTCAGGGGTCGAATAACTGACAAATAAGGCACTAAGTATGTTGGTGGCCTTTTTATTTTTACTCGGGTAAAAGTCAGTGCATCAACATAACACATTGAAATTTATTTTAATGAATGTTGTGCATAAGCTCTTGCCAATTAAGAAATGAATAAAGAAAAACTTAGGAAAGGAATTAAAATAGTTTAAAAAAACAATAAAAGATTTGTTTGAAATTAAGTTTTCGATCTTTACATTAGAATGTTATTTGGATGCCAGTAACAGATTGGAGGTCTTGAACAGACTCTCATAAATCTATACTTAATAATAATCCATTTCATAACTCAAAATTTAAAAAAAATTTATAATTTACATAAGATTCATCTCATTTTCTTTTTTAAAAATTTATTTCTAGTTGTAGAAATATTCAATACATTTATGTGAAAATCTTATTCTCAAGCCTAAAACTGAGAAATATTTAATTTGTTATAATCGCGACTGTATATAAAGTAAAATGTATTATTTTTCGCAGAAGTTCTGTAATAAGCAATACGAAAATAGGTGAATAACGATTATCAAATGATACAGAAAATTTTTCTTAAAATTTAGCTATTTACTGGGTCAAATAAGTTTTAAATTTAATCACATAACTTTTATCCACTCATTGCTTTTCAACTTTTTCCCCGATTCCATACCGAGCTTTTAATAAATTATTAGGTTTTAAATCTACAATTAGTTTTATGTATATAAGTGTGTAAGAATTATCAAATGATACGTTAAAATTTTTAGAAAATTTAGCTATTTAAAACGATCTAGCCTCTTTAATTTCTATCAAAGATAAATTCAATTTTATCTAACAATTCTTATACTTTCACTTTCGACACCTTATCTTCTCCTTCTTACCGCCAATATCAATTATTATGGCTTTCCTGCAATAAGTGTTCTTGTAGGAGCGCCAAGATGAGGATGAATGTAATAGCTTAGGAAACTCTATACGCTTCTCCGGATAAAATTTTCCGCAGGGGTAAAATAGAGAAGGCAAGAATGAAAAACGTGCCAAAAATACTACCTCTACAAGCCGCCATTCCTGTCTCGTAAAACGGACAAATCAGTGAAATGGCGCCGAACTGAGTCTCCGTTTGATTGGTCGAGAAAACAGACGTCTGCCATTTTCACGCGCTCTTGTATAAATAACATAGTCTTGCGTTCTGCGCGCCGTAACCGTTTGTTCTTTAGACTTCTGGAAACCTTTGGCTGTGTTAGACCCACGTAATCGTGCTTTATTATAAATATAAACATAAACACAGGAAAATTGTATAACAACTTCAATAAAAACATTGACTTTTTTTTGTGATTAAGTAGAAACTGTTGATTGACCGTTTACGCTCGCTGGAATTTATTATCCAAAGCGTATGAATGGGAATCGATATGGACCGCAATAATCATAACCCGAAAATTTTTAAATTTTCCAAAGTAAGTGAAATTTAAGATTATATTTCGATTTATTTTATTAAATTCAAATATGTGAATTTATTAGTTTGAATTAATTATTTTCCCATATAATAGAGTTTAGTTTTTAGTTTCTTCCATCCATTCAAAATATTTGGAATTTTTTTATTAAACTATTACTACAAAGCAAATAGTTTGCTGTTTCGGCTAGTTATAATTTTAAAAAAAATAACGAAAATGTTGTAAAAGTATATTTTTCTATATGATAAACAACATATGCTAATTTAATGTTGTATAAATTGTAATCTATAAGAAAGAGTTTATAAAATTTTAAATTTTTTAGCGAGTATTTTTTATCTCCTATTAACTTTTTTGATTTAATAATGTGTTTTCTTTAAATGAGATTTACTGTGTTCGATTCTAAGAAATAGGAATATTAGTCATTCTTTAAACTATTTCCTTTACGTTTTTTCTTTCTTTTTATTTTTTAGGAAAAATTAAATTGATTTAATATACTTTTTTTTTCCACCCTAATAATTGCTTGACTACCTCATTATTTTACTACTTCCTGATCAATTCTTGATTTTATTTCCTTTAAAACTATCAGTTATAAATGCTTTAGATTAAGAATAATTTTTCTCCATCTCTAATAAAATACTTTCTAATAAGTATCTAGTGCATAAAATATCTACCTTTAAAAATATAATACTTGATAACAAATATACTATTACTTGATAACAATATAATATTTTTTAAAGCTGTAATTAAGAAAACAAAAGATTTTAGGAACTGTTATTGAACATCTTCAAAAGAAAAAAACTGTACATCTAATTTCTCAATTAATTCAAATGATTCCAAATCGGGCAAGGGTGGGTAAGAAACTAATACCCTCATCCTGTAAATATCTGATAACTGTTTTATCGAATTATTTTATAAAAATATTTGTTTAAATTGCATGAAAAATATATATTTTAATTTTGATAGTGATAATAGCATTTATAAATTCGTTTGCCTTCTTACATTACAAAAGGAACCAGTTGTGAAGATGAATCATCTCAGTATTAACTGTCTCAGTTGGATACCATCGATCGATTCTCTGTTAGGAATTTTTATTAGTACTTTTTCCATTCTCTGTATTACTTTACTTACATTTTATGTTTTTTATTCTGCCGTTTTATAGAAATGTATTGAAATAAGTTTATAAATAAGTATAAATTTCGGGTCTATGTTTTATATTTGTTAAAGCACGTTTTCTTGTTTTGTTGATACATACCTCCCACCCCTCACTACGGATTGCGTGTATCGAATCAAGCGCCATCTTGTGCTTTTGAATGCAATCTTTTTCACTGTCAAGGTTAGGTGTGCTTTGGGTATTGTTTATTTACATTAAAATCGTAATGTGCTAAGCGACAGTTATTGATTCTTAAAAGTAAAAAGAATAAACCAGGTCACTTATTATGCATTTTTTTTTTAACCTAGATTACAAAAATGAAAAAATATATATTTTTTTATATTAAAATTAGGTTGTTTTCTGTTGTGAAAAATAGACCATTATTAAATCATTTGAGTTAATCTTTGTAGAATTTGTAGTTAATAGATTTGTGATGAAAATAAATTTAAAAATTTTTTTTTCGACTATGATTTTGAATATCTAAGTATTTTATTTTTCTTATTGTAGAAAGTCATTCAGGAAAAAACGCTTTTTTTTATTTTTAGAAAAGATTATTTATTTAATTGAATATTTTCTATGAAGATGATTTTTCTTATTTAATTAATAATATAATCAATGAACTTACCGATACTAAGCAAGGATCATTTTAGGAGAAACTTCAGTACATTAAGTGAACCTTCTCAAAACTTTTTATCTTTTAACGTAAAAACGGGCCATTAAAAAATAATTCTGTTGCAAAAACATTTAAATTCTTCTTTTAAAAATGGAGTAAATGACGTCTTTAATTCAACATTTAGAAAATAACATCTTAAAATGCACGGTTTTGGTGTGTTTCTCCCCCCCCCCTTTAGGAAAACAGCACTTTATTTTCACATATTCATAAAATTATGAGTAGATTTTTCACAATTTGACCAAAAGTCTGAATACACTAGTTTTTGCTACTCTTTAAAAAATCAGAACAATATTTTCACATTTACAAAATTATCAGGTAGATTTTTCCGGATTTTACAAAATCTCAAAAACGTATTAGTCTCAAATCGCACCTGCAAAATTATTTTTCCGAAGTATACAAAAACTATAATTGTAATATGAGAATCATATTCAATTCATTTTGTTGATCGTAACGAATATTTCAAATTACAACAATTTTGTTTCCAATGAATTTTCACTTTCTATTTTCTTTTGAAGCAATATTAGAATTTTTTCTGTTCAAATAAATTAATTTACTTTTTTAACAATTTTTTTTTTTGTTGTAGATAAGGTGGATAATCTAATAGTGAACTCAAAATTCTGCGTTATTATTTTTAAAAAAAAAAGCTCAGCTTAGAATTATTCCTGTCTTGAAAATTATACGTCTTAAAATCTTTTATTTTTAATTATGCTTTAAATATAAAGTAGAAAAAGCGATTTTGTGTTATGCACAACCATCCATTTGTTCCACCTCTAGATATTATAGGTATTTCGTATCCTTAGATATTATCTCAGAACGGATTGGAAGTGTTCGAAACTATCATGGAACATCTGTTCATATTGGCTAGTTTTTTCCCCATGCCTATTTTTAAATTATTTATTTTGTTGTCGTCATTAATTTAGAGAATGTGTTGGACAGGCAACACCAGATTCCTTTAGTTTTGAACAACGTGATGCAAAAGAAGGCGAACTTTTTCTCCATCACTTTTCTCCATTTTGGTTAATAAGCGAGATATTACCACAAATTAATTTTATTTCCTGAAAAATGTCATCATGCCTCAATGATAACAAAATTGATATTTATAAACAGCCACATCGTGAGTGTATAAGCAAAATTGTAGTATAGCCTGGATTGAATTTATTACAATCTAAATTATACAACATTTGCAATTATACCACTTCAGTTTTTGTTTTGTTTTACTTATTGTTTTAATTTAATTTAATTAATATCTTTGATTTGTTAATACATTTCGCCATAATTTAGATGCTTATAAAGAGGTCATACTTTTTATCACTAAGTAGTATTAAGATTATTTTATATTTGTTTATTTGAAAGGAAAATAGTTTGACTCAAAGCAACGCTTATAAAATGGGATTTCCATACGTTAATTAAGCAATTGAATTATGGTATTAAAATGGTTGACAAATAAATAAAATGTTGTTTACGTAAAATGTAAGTTTTGTTAAAACATTAGATATTTTCCTAGTTTAAAATTTCTTGTTAGACATATGGCATTTAAATCTGTTTCCAATCATATTTTGCAAGTACTTAAAAATACGCATCGTTTCTTTCGGTAGTTGAAAAAAAAAAAATAAATAAAATAAATTCTTAGTTCTATTTGAGAATAGTACTACGATTGTCTTCTTATCCCAGAATTATTACCCGATTCCTATGTTCTCTGTCCCGGCATTATTACCCAATGTTAATCCATTTCATAGACCACTACGGATTTTCCATCATTTCTACCTATTCTGTCTATATTATAATGAATTTGTAGACACGTTTTCCTGAAAACTTTTTTTTCTTCTGAATTCGTGAAAACTACGGAAAAGTCTACTTCAATTTACCGATGATTTTAACGGTTGTTTATTTTCTAGTACAATTTGTGTCAATATGTGGACGATCCCTTAAAATTGGTTGGTTAATTAAATTCAAGATATTATAGATACCTTTTCAAATTATAACTGTCGATCTTTATGCATTTAAATCCATTGCAGCTTGTTTTAGTTTCTGGCAGAATCTAATTTATACATATCAATTAAATGTTGCATTTTGTCTTTCAATATTACCACGACAAAATGTAACTCAAAAGTATCTCTGACATGTCATAAAGAAAACTCATTAACTGATAGGCAAATTATAGTACTTAGGAGAAAGCCCATGGATGAATAAGGCAAAGTGATGTAACGTTGATAACATGTTTGCTTTTATGCATTACTTACAAGAATGTTACTTTTACGTTTTAAAATTCTTTTGGGAGCGATTGTCAAAAATAAGCAAAGACGAAAAAAATGACCATAACTGATTCATAAAAACAGCTTTAATTGCTCCCCCAGAATGGTCTTCTTTTTTAAATTTCATGCTTCATCTTTTATACCTATCATAATAATTTTAAAAAAGAACACGTATTGTAGAATCTTATTAAGAATATTATTTTTTAAATGTGTACCAAACACACAAAATTGTTAGCTTATTTTGCTCATTTTTACGATTTTTTCCCCATATTATAATCTCTGTACATTCTTTCTTACTTCTTCGCCTGAGGATATTTACTTTAACAATCAACTGTATTAGATGGTAACAAATCGTGATTTTGTGCAATACGTACTTAATAACACTTAAGACTTTAAATCCAGTTATTTAATCCTACGTTTTCTTCTAAATGTTTTCATTTTTGTTATGAGTTTAATACCCTAAACCTGCTGCTTGTGTTGAAGTTTTTGTACCTTTTGAAAACCGGAGTCGAATAAGTTCCTTACTTTTCTGTGGTATATGGAACTTAATTTATTTCCAAAGCATTTCAAAGATAATTCCAAATAAATACTATTTTTACTCGAAAGAAAAATACTCGGAAACTCATAATTCATCTGGAGTAGTAGGTGTAGGGGAGAGAAAAAAGAAACTCTGCTATGTTGTGAAAATGTAGAGGAGCAGGTTGTCACCAAATGAGGTAACCACAATTCAAACACGAAGTGTTGTTTCAGCTGTAAAAGTCTGGGAATTCGCATAAAGCTGTCTCCTGAATCTACCACATGGCGATAGGTGAACGAAACCGACAGTGAAAATTGCATTAAAGCACGCACGCTGTTTTCTTTGAAATGTAAATGTTAGATAAAGTTTGATTTATGGAAATTCTGCTGGCTATAAATTTTTGTTGACGGCTGCCTTAACCCTTTGCTTTTTATTCAACTGAGGTATACCTTAAAAAGTATTCCCAATACATCTGGTAGAGGAAACATTGAGGAGAACATTTTTCTTACGGTTAGTTTGCTTTAAAACCAAAAGGAAATTGGATTTTTTTTTCTTAAAATTTACTTGAAAGTAATGTTCGATGGATCAGTGGTTAAGGTACTACATTGACGTATGGGACCGGAGTTCTATCTTCGGAGAAATGCTACTTTACAATGCTGGGGATTGAGAAGTAGAGACGGCCATGCGCAATAATGCCCACTCTGTTAAGTTTTTTTTTTTTAAAAATTGTTTTTTCGATATATAGAAATGTAGCAGTTCTCAATAATTTGTACACGCAGACAAATCATTTTGCATTTTTAGCAAGATGGTGTGTAAAATGAAACATTTGCAAGAACCAGTTGTTGGCTTAGGAGGGCATGTAGGTTGTTGACTAAGTTATATTTTATAAATTAATATTGTTTATAAGTAATCTATAAAAAAAATTTTTATAGCTTTATCATGAAAATTACACCAATAATTTAAATTTCTCATAGACTAAAACATTTTTATTAAACTTTGTTTACTTTCGTATTGAATTGTTACAAAAGTTAAATGTATTCAATATTGCATTAACTTCGATTGTTCACTGAAAAAAAAGAAAGAAAAATTGGTCTAATTTAATAATGCAGCATATTTTTAAATATGATTTGTGGTCAATAGCCGACCTTCAATGTTTTTCTTTTACGGCGCGTGTGATTTATATCTCACCAAACAAGCATTTTGTATGCAAATTATGCCTTATTGTGTCTGCGGGTCAACTTCTAAGTACAGACAAACTCTAACTTTTTTCTTACACAAATATTAATCTTCGTTTTCAAACTTGACGCAACTTGCGCAACAACGCTTTACACGTGGCAATTTGAATATATTAATTGGTGAGCTAATTGATGGTTTATTTCTCTGTTACCTTGGTTACCCACTCTCCTTTTAAAAATCTTTTTAAATATTAAAATCGAGAGTTTTCAAATAGTATTAAAGAGCATAATGTATGTATGAAAAGTGTAATTTATTCAGTTTGATAAATAAATTGCAATTAATTATTCGACAATCTTACATCTATGGTAAAAACTCATTAATACTCTTACCATATAAGCCCTCTAAAACTGCAAAATATATTTAAAACAAATTTCAAATTATTTATTTTTTTGAAATTTCTAAATATATCATAAAAAAATTTCCTTTAATACTCATGCTCTTCTATTTTGTGTGCCTTAATTGAAATTAATTAAGAAATACGAAGAGGCCATGGTAGCCTAGTGGTTAGAGAGAGTAACTTCGGTCGAATGGACCGAGGTCCGATTCTAGACTCTTAAGAGCAATCGAGTACATGTGATGTACTTGCTGGTAAGATCTGTGGAATTAAAAATCCTGTGGTCGGTCGCTGATTTAGACAGATTACAGGGATCTAGAGAAAATTTTCTTCCTCTTTAGATCTATGTCTAAATTGAGGAAGTGGTTCAGCCATCTATCCTTAGTTTTCTGATCTAAGACTTTCTTTCACTCCTGTGGTGCTCTCTCTTTAAACGAAAGGCGCACTTTCTTGACTTAATTCGCAAAAAGCCAATCGTTTGCTTGCTTTGTCTTACCAAGTGTCATACGAAACAACAACAAAAAATATGCAAGACTGGATTAATTTTACTTTATATTTCCTAGTTTCATTGATCGAAAGTACAATTGAAATTTTATGTTATTTTTTTTTAGTGATTTGATAATTTTTTAGAACTCATTTTTGTCAGAATAATTCATTTGGTCAGTAAATTGGTACTGTCTACAATATCTGGTCTTATATCTTATTCGTCTGGCAATAATTGATCAATTTAGGAGAAATTTTGGTCCGTTAATGGTTGTGTAAGCATTAAATTGTTTTTTTGTTTAAGTCGACCCTTCACAAAATATTTTGTCTTGAAAACTATCTCCTTATAATTTTCATTAAAAAAAATATTGAGGTTTTTTTTAAACCTACTGCCGTTATGCATTAAATTGCTCAAGAAACTTTTTCTGCTTAAATTCTAATGTTAATTAGCTTTTCTCATTTTTAAAGTTTCAACTTATTCTTAAACATATCGAAAACTTATTATATTAGTTTTAAATCTACAAGAAACATATTTACCTAAGCTTTTTATTAATTTTTATGTTTTATGTATTTTTTTAAAATTTTTAACTTAAATCTATTGCAACAGCAATTGGTATTTAAATGTATCTACATGCATTTTCGAAAATATTGAATGACATGTTGATGCTTCTTCGTGTTTTTCTGTTGTAATTTGACAGTGTTGGATATAATTTTGTTTATTTTCGACTTGAGAACTAATTTTTTCTTCAAGGACTAATATTTTTTCCACAAAATTATAAACAGGATCTTAATTTTACAAATTGACAAAAACTGGCCCCGGATTAAAGGAACCCAATTTAAGGCTAATTTTGAATTAAAAAAACTAGTAAATTTTCACAACTTCATACTTAAAAAAAGTTTAGAATGACTTCTGTCTTCATGTGACTTGCAAATAACATAATAAAATAAATGTGACCTTTCCCGTTTTTTTTTTAACGGATAACTTTTGACTTTTATCATACAGCAATATTTTTAGTGCTATTTCGTTTGAATATATTGTCTATGATAGGTACAGGAGTTTTGCTTCCAGATTTAAGTGGCAACACTGATTAAGCTTCACTAGCATCAATAATACTTAGGCACCTATTTTTACGACCCGCGAAGCAAAATAGTACCTTTTTCTCTAAATTGTTTTTTAAACGGTTTTCTAATGTGATTTATGTATTACGTTTAAATATTTATGCATTGGTGTAACTCTAGTAGCAACCTTTTGAGTTTAATGTAAACGCATGTCTTGGCAATGAAACGCACTTAGCCTTGACCTAAATTTAGCTTCATTTATTCAAACATAAATAAACTTACCTGGTCAGGATGTTGCTTTCAGCTCTGTTTATCCAAAATTTTAAATTCCTCATATCTACAATTGAATGAAATAGTTTTAAAAAAAAGCTCTTTATATTCCATCATCTGTTATATTTCTGTCCAATACATAAAAAAATGGCTTAGTAAATTAATAATGCTATAAATATGCGCCTAAATCATAGATTTACCTGCTTTTTTTTTTCCTTTGATGCATGCCCGCTTTTTAAGTCAATATTTTGAACGAACTCTTGCAAAAAATAATATGAGTTTTCAATATTTTTGTTACAATCCAATTTCTTTGCCCATGCCTTAAAGTTATTGAAAATGTACTTAATGGCGAATGAATTTAAATTGGAAATGTTTTTTATACGAAATTTGGTAATAATCGCTCCGATGTAAATTTTTAAATGTATGGATAAAACTAAATTCAACTTATCACTTTGCAGTTTGAACTAAATGCTTAACTAAATTATTTTTTTATGTCTTTCAATATCAAAAAATTGTAAGCGATATGTTATTTTAAAGAATGTCTTTATTATATCTGCCTTTGATTATATTTATATCAACTTCTGGGTGTATTATACCTTTTAAACGGCTTTTTTTTTTTTCAAAATAATTTGTTGGTTGCAGTTCAACTGTAAATTTTATGTGTAACTAATTTACTAGAATTAATTATTTACCATCAATTTATTATTCCTTGATGTTACTTCTGGTATATTTTAAAGGGAAACGCTTATTTTGTTAATATGTAATAATATATCTAGTTAAAATTAGTTTTAGCTTTAAATAAAAGTCAGATTTTAGTGAAATAGACAATTATCGCAAAAAATTGTGAAATGTCTTTCATAAAATTCATGGTACTACTAACATGCGTATCAGCAATATTTCAACAACAAAAAGTTTTTCTTACAATGTTATTACTTAATGAAATAGAATAAATAGTTCATACAACAAATGTTCTTATCTTCAGTCCTTGGAAAAATCATTTCTTATGTTTTATAAATTCCTTACTATTTAATTTTAACGATCATTAATACGTTTTAGCTACAAAACGCGTATGATGAAGTTTCAAATCTTTCGTTTGTTTATTTTGCTTTTGACCTTATGTTTACATTTTTGCTTTTGTTTCGAAACAAGTAGATATCAAAAATTGAATCAACTCAGTCTACACTCAATATTAAAAATAATTTTCGTGAAATCGTAGGGTTTTTTTCTTCTTTTTTCGCAGAACTTGGAATTTTAGTCTTATCTTAATAGTTTCTAAAGTCAATGAAATCGGAGTAATTCTGTCACCTAAGTCATAAACTTCTGTTTATTTATTTATTTTTAATCGAAATAAAATACTACGCATTTAATTTCCTAACTAGTTTTTATCGCATTGGCAACGCGTATTCTGTCATCAATCTATTGGATCATTTTTTTTCCTTCCAGATCATTCTTAAAATAGTCTAGAAATAAGGTACCTTTTCACCTTAAGTTTTAATGCGAAGAGATAATAGATAACTGGATAAAAGGCTAGAAGTCTAGTCCGCCGGAATCGGAATTAATCGGAAATCACAATATCCGGCACCCAAGGTTAGCATCTCCTAATTTTTTTTTTCTTCCTAGAATATAGATAACAGAAATATATTTTTTAGAAGTGAATATATTTGTTTCTGTTATTTTAACAGAAAAGCCAAACAAATGAATACTTTTCTGGAAAAGAAAATACCATGTTAAAAGCAAGATTAAATGTGATTTTTCGATTTATCATGTATAGTTATTATTTTTATTTTCTTAGAAAATTTGAGCTTTTTTCTCGATTAAACGTTCACAATTTTTATAGTTTTTAAATATAACTGTTATGTATACCCAATTAATCACATTTATGTAAAGATAGCCTAAATATATAATTTAACCATGGTCAAATTTGTTGTTTTCAGCTTTGTCGTGCCAATTTAATTTTGCTGAAAGGAAAACATATAACTCAAAATGGAACTCAACTAGCTAAATTGATGATTCTGCTTTTTGCAGAGTTTGCTAAAAAATGTATATTAGGAGTTAAGGGATAAAATAACTTTAATTATAATTTAATAAATTAATCAGACTAGCTGAAATCTTGTAACTTGACAATGGTTAGGTATAGGTACTGTTTTGAGATTTATGATCGAATAAAATTAAAGATTCTTTAAAAATAGAATTTTTTGAATCCTTGGAATAAAATTAGGAAACCACAGCACCGTGTAATAAATAAACAAATAATTACTATCATATTCAAATTTCTCACACTCAAATACAGCATCAATATTATATCATATAAACTTAAAATAAAGTGTCGATTTTAGTTATAACTTATTCATCGCTGCATGACATTTCTGAAATCACCCAACCTTAAGATTAGTTCCATTCCTTTTAGCTATTTGATGAATTCTGACTTGGACGTCCTTGGAAAGTTGATTTATAGAAAGAACTTGGCAGTAAGATTACCTTCTTCTATCAGTAACAGTTGGGATGAACAAACCCATTCTTGAAGAACGTCTACTTCAGAATAAAAATCATATGACTTGGCGACACAACGGTGAAAAGTCGAACGCAAATGTTGGCCATTGCCAACTTTACTTATAGTTCATTCCACGTGTTTTTTAGTTGGCACAGCATCGTGAGACTGTGTGTATATTTATGTTGCAGTTCCTTTTCTCCCTACCCTGTTTTAATTTTATTTTATTGTGGTATTTTATTTCATTTCAAACGCAGCAGGCCACCTTTTCGTCGCTTTTTCAATTGGCAAACTTTGACTTTGACCTGCTTTACATGTTACATTTATGCATGAAGTTCTTCTCCTTTTTTGACTAGTTAGTCTTAGTCTATATCGTATTGTATAAAAGCAAAAATTATTAGTACATGATAGTTAAGAATTCATGATTTATGAATAAACATTATCTTTGACATATGGATACGAAATATGTTTTTCTTGTTTACTAATAACCATTTTAAAAGGTAAATATCGTTAAAAATAAGAAAATACATTTAAGTTATTGAATGTTTTAAAATTTAGGCAAAATTTATAATTTTATGAATAAATTATTACGCTTGTAGTGGGAAAGCTATCTCCAATTGAGAATTCGTTAAATTCTCTTGTGTTAAAATCTTCTTTAAATTGATGATTCGCTCTCGCTTTAACTAATAATGGTTTGGGTTTTTTTTCCGTACTGTTAAAGTTTTCAAATATCAATAATAATAATAATTTTTTGTACTAAGTTTAAAGTTTATTTAATTAATTAATCCTATTTTAATACACTTTTTTAATTTTGTTAAACATTTATTATTTATAAAAATGTTTTTCAGTATTACATCATAGATATTCGTTGCATGTAACTGAATCCTTAAAAAAAGTAATAAAATAATAGAATTTTCGAAGTTCTTAGATGTTACATTTTTCTTAAAATATGGTAATGCTAATAATTTTTTTTTTTAATTTAAATGTGTCGTAAGAGATTTACAGTTAGGTGTAGAAGGTAATAATTTGAGTTTGTGTTTTTCTTTTAAAAGTCTGCTTAATAGATTTATTTCACATAACGTATAATTAATTATTCTGTATACGACGTTTATGTAAATTATTCTGTGTATGCGACGTATAATTATCCTGAATATAATTATTATATTTAAATGAAATTGGCTAAAAATGCTGGATATATGTAAGTTAATCCTTTTCCAGCAACAACCACTCTAAACATAGATTAAATTGGTATCATATTGGTGACAATAAAAACTTATATATTTAACTCAACCTGAAATTTTCGATGTTTTTTAATTTGCCTGTTATATTTTCATCAATTTCGATAAAATAAGTTTGTACGAAATTCAAACCTTTGGATTCATTCGATTTTTCAATTTTATGTTAATTTTTTATGATGTTTTGTTCGCATTAAAAATTTTGAGCGAATTAAGATCGACAATAAACAAATAAAGATTAAAGTACTATGTTGTGAATAACGTTTTAGTAAAATTTTATAACTATATTTTGAGAAACATATTCGTTTGCAAGATTTAATCGTTTCTTCGAACTAAAAGAACATTTTAGATATTTCGGGAATGAATTTTTTATACTATAACTTATAGTAAATCAGAAAAGGGCTTTTATGGGGCAAATTAAACTGTAAGTTATAGTATAGTAATTGTATACTGTAATTTTACTCAAAGTTTACCACGCGGTTTTCGAATATTTTTTTTTTCTAAATATTTCTTTGCATTTTTATTTTATAACTTTTTTGTTATGTTATTAATGCTAAAGAACAAAAAAAAATTGTCATTTACTATAAATACCTCGTGATATTCATTATTTCTTTTTTTATATTTAATTTTCTTTTGCATTGTTGTTCAGAACATATTTTATCGTTTCAGTTAATTGCGTGTTTAGTTTCAGTTTTAAGTTATGCAATACATGTTCTTATCCTGAATTAATTGCTGGATCATATTTAACTATTTTTTTAAATGCTCATTTATACGAAAAAGCGCTTTTTATATTATCTACAAGAATAAGCACTAAATATTAACTCGTGTCTAATCGCAAAATACATAAATTGAAAAAATTAAATGCCTTCTTCTATTAACTTCAATAATATCACGTGATGTAATAGAAAAAAATATTACGTGATTCTGAAACGCCAAGTATATGTTAATATGTTTTAGTTCTTTGTTAATATCCTACTTTTATTTCTACATATTATCTAGAAATGTTTTCCAGTCTCAATAGAAATTTATCAACTAATCCTTCTTTGATACTTGAAATAAGCTACCTTGGTATAAACTATTCGAACTGTTAACTCTATTTACTATTGTCACTTGTCTCATTCCGTTAGGCAAGTTGCCACTTTCATGCTTTATTTAAGCTAAAACTTTACTACGCCAAGTGGGGTAAATTCTTAGCACATCCAGCACAAGGCGATACAGAAATGTTTTTTTTAATTATTTTTTTTATGTGACATAACGAATTACTTATACAGATAATTAAACGGCAAGCCGCACCTTTAGTTCTTTAGCAAGATCTGTCTGACTTTTAAATATTGGTACTTACTTGCCTATTTGAATTAGTTTTAAATTATTTAGTTGAATACGGGATGCCGAGGTACCTTAGTGACATTTTTATCTTTTTTCCTTTTTTTTCCGTCTTTCTTCTAACTTTTATTTTTACCTCTAACATCAATGGTCATATAAGAAGAAATTTGTGAAAATAATTTATCACTAACTATTTTATCGTTAAAAAAGACCTTCCACAAAATATTTTTCCTTTTTAAAATTGAACCCTTTATTGACTAGTTTTTCTTCTTCTGAGAGGCATAATCAAATTTTGAACAGAAAGTATGTCTCTGATTCATAATTTTAAAACTTAGAAAAGTTTTCTTTCTTTTTTTTTCTTTTTTGTGCATATGTGTGACATAACGAATAACTTATATAGATAATTCATTGACACGCTGCATCTTTAATTTTCTAGCAAGATCGGTCTGACTTTTAAATATAAGAACTTATTTGATGTATTGAATAGATGTAAACTATTTAGATTAATACGAGATTCCGAGGTCCACTAGTGACATTTCTTTCTTGCTTCATATTTTTTATATCTCAAACATCAGGCGCTATTTAAGGAGAAATAGAAATTTGTGAAAATAATTTATCGCAAAATATTTTTTCGTTAAAACAGACCTTTTACAAAATATTTTTCGTTGTAAAACTGGACCCTTTACAGGGATCTGTTTAGAAGAAATTTGGGTCCGTTAACGGACCCTTCACAAAATATCTTTTCATAAAAACGGACTTGATGACCTAAAAAATCTCA
>NC_092204.1:45720642-45792411 GCF_043381705.1 Parasteatoda tepidariorum | reverse complement strand
AACGGACCCTATTTGCACAAATTCATAAAAGCGGACCCTGGTTGAAAGAATATGAGTAATTTTTTCACAATTTCACGAAAAACGGACCTTTCACAAAATGTCTGGACAGACCCCTGCTTTATAAATTTTTTTAAAAAAAACTTGATTACGTTTTTGATTCATAGTTAAATAAATAATCCCAAAAAGCTTGAGCGGTAAGATATTACTTGATTAAACGTCTAGCCATTCACGTCTGGCAAGTCTTGAAAATGGGGGCTTATTTTTGAGTGATTGAAACTTGTCGACTGTTATTTTCAATTTGTATATTTTTTGAAGAGAATGTAGTTTTTAATCAAGTAATAGTACAAAACTTTTTTATTTTCTTCTTCATTAAAACAAAACCTTGTTTTTATATATTCACAAAAAGTTTAAACAAACCTTTTGGGAATTTTCGTAAAATCACAATAACAGGATCCAATTTTTACAAATTCCCCAATAAATTTTTCACGAAAAACTATATAGGATCCAATTTTTACAAATTCCCAAATAAATTTTTCACAAAAAACTTATCTTTTTCAATAAGTCTGGAATATTCCCTAAACTTAGTTTTCTAACACCGTTTATATATATATTTTTTAAAACTGCGTCCATTTTATCGTAAAGTTAGTAGATAATGTTTGGTGCGGCGTAGCCATGTCTTCCTTTTGTAGAAATTAACTAATTTCCCCCCAGAATTCAAATAAAATGAGAATGTGAGGTTTTTACATAAAGGAAGAGCAGCTGATGTATTTATGAAATGTTAACATAAATTGGTGTGATATATATATTACTCAAAAGTACCAAGTTTATTGCACGCAATCGTCAAAAGCTATCAACTAATAAAAAAATTATCATTAATCCTAATTAATGCTATGTAATATCTCATGTCGCAGTGAATATTACGTCATCTGATACAAATATGTGGTCTTGGACGAGATTGTAAAGATGTCGTTTACCCTGTCAACCGCTAATTATTAGAGACATTCGTCTTCTCAAATCTTGGTAACTGCGCCACCAACTTTTCTGAAATTCGTGTAATTCCGACGATCGATTCAATACCAGAAATATTTAGAGGCCAATTAATGAAAATTGTGTTGTCACTTGCATAAACTAGCTGAGTTGTAAGGATAAATATGTTACGCAAAAAATAAATGTTATTTGAAATGATCCTTATCATTAGAATTTAAAATGGCTATTCAAAGAAGTTACTGAAACAGTTAGTCTGCCACTAAACGATAAGAATGTAACACTGTCCTTAAATGATCTAAAAAAGAAAATTGCTGATTTGTGTTTCATATTGCTTGGTTTTCCTTTTATCGTTATTTTTTGAAAACTGATAAATGTGCTTTTCTGATGGATTTAATTTCTATATAAAATTTTATGCGGGTAAAGATTTATTTTTAAAATTTATTCTTGAAAATACTTTTAAACATGTTATTAATTTTGTGTTCATTATTAAATCGTTTTTATGCATTTTTCCAATCTTACCATTAAGCTCTTAAATGAAGTGTCTATGTTTGCTGCTATGTAACAAATAATTTAAGTTTTATAACAATTTATATCCTATTAATTCGAACAAATAATTTTAGATGAGGGCAGAAAACTCTCCACTAATCAAAAATTACTAATTTGCAAATTTATTAATTACTCATTTATTTTTTTTAATTTTTAATTAAATCTGATTTAACGCATTTAAATAGACTGATGTTAGGCGTTCAAATTAGAATACCTTAATTGATTCTGTTAACAAAGAGAAAATTAAAATATATTCCGCTTTCATTCAATTTGTGCGGGTTGCACGTTTTATTATTGATTTTACCACCCCATTATATTTTCATCTGTACTAAAGCTCTATACGTTTTAGAATACAGTATCACGTAATAATACACAGTAGACGTTCAAATAATTCCTTAAATTGGTTCTGTCGAACTTTGAAAATATCGAATAATATGATCAAAATTTATTAATTCACTTTTATACAATTTGTCTGGGCTTAACGTTGAGTTAACCACCCCATGCAAATGTTCTTTGTACTCAAACCCTGTTTATGTCTACACACAGGCACTATTTGTTAGGAATCTGTACTCATAATTCCATTAGCCATTTTAGTTTGCGGAATCGCTGCTTCTTCGACAAAAGCTTTCCGAATATCCTGACCGGAAATCTGTACGCCTCTGTAATTATACTGTCACTTAACATCATTAGAAACAGTAATAAATTCAGGTTCAGTTCCGTAAATTACTGTTTTTCAAAAAGAAATACCTTCTCAGTTCATTTAGCATCATTAATTGCGAAGTCGGGATCGAATCATGGTTAAAATTATTGTGCATGTTTTTATCTTTCTGTTGCTATTTGCTTGGCTTCAAAAGTAATAGCGGACAAGTTCGGAAGAGCTGGAGTTTGATTAATGACTTTTTCCCCCTGGAATTTTCTTTCCCTTTAAAAAAAAATTGCTTACTTATTGAAATCCTATAATACATTAAAACAACAACACGAGCTACGAATCAAAGGAATTTATTTGTTGTTTATCTGTTAATAGTAATATTTTTTAATGTGTGCATTAAAAAATTACTTTACAAAAATTAAGCGGTTCTTTTTGTATTGTAACTACGAATTTTAAAAAAAGACATTAAAATAGTAAAAAAAAAGACATTAAAAAAGTTAAAAGAAAGACATCAAAAAATGTCCACTCAATTACTTAAGCCGACAACAAAAAATATAATTTTAAAGAGAAATCTTGCAAATGCATGTTTTTTTCTTTCTTAATATTTGTTGCAGTGAAATAATCAACAAATTGTTATATTTTCATGATTTTTTTTTACGTTCTATTTTCTTTCGCTATTTACCATTTATTCACCTTTACGTGCTTTTTTCATTTACATATGCGTATGCTTATTCCTGTTGGGAAAAAAAATCTGTTTTATACTGCATGTTAACGTCCATTTTCTAATTTAATGAAAGAACTTACTTTTACATGGCAAATTAAATTATATTAATATCGCTGTTAGTAATTGTTCTTAATCTGGTATTATAAATGGCCATGGATTTGTTATACGACTTTCAACATTACGTAGTCTAATATTAATTTTATATTATTGGTGGTTATGTTCTTAGAGGAAAAAAAACTTCGAAAACTTTAAAAAGAAGCATTTTTCTTGGAGTTGATAAATTAAACAGTTTTTTAAAAGTTTGCTTCTGCAAACAATGGATTCCTATGTATTTCGTTGCATCTTCTTTATTCTCTTTTTCCATTGATAGCAATTTAATTGCAGCATTAATATATTTCGATGAGATGGCAAGTTTTCTCCGAATGTACTTTGATAACGAGCAGGAAGATGATTCATAAGTTTACTTTAATTTAAATGAACTTAAATTGAATTACGTTCCGGCTTTTTTTTTAAGAATTTTTTTGTTATGTATTTTGAATATATGACTTAATTGAATTGGTGATGTTTTCTAATTGCAATCACCGCAGTTAAGGAGTACTGGTACAAAATCCCAAACTCAAGAAGCATTCCATGATATTCTTAATCAGAAATGAAAAATGTTGCTAAATATTACATTTTAGAATGTATTACTACTGAATTAATACCAACCATAGTACCCTTCAAAACAGAGTTAAAAATATTCAAACAATAATGAGAAATAATAGTATTTTATATTGACTTAGCCTAAAAATAATTTCCACTCGTTATGATAATCTTAAGTTTCTGATTTCTGCTACTGCTATCTCTTTTCTTAAAATAAAAAAAGAGCATTTTTGTCTAAATAAAAAGGGTGAAAACATTTTTACAAAAAAGGGGCAAGGAGGATACATTTACCTCTGTCAAAAGGCAGGGAGGGTAGGCCATTCTTCTTAAAACGCTTAGGCAGAACACTATTTTTACAACTCTGTATGAGTAAAACTTTTGAAACACGAAATGTATTCACATAAATTAATAATATATACCTATTAATAATATATTATATATACCAATTATACAATTAATAATATAATATATATACCTAATTAGTATATACATAATTAACTCTAGAAAAACTCAAAACTTAGTATATACCTATATTGCCCAAAGCAGTCAAAATGACAGGATTGTGAAAGAATAACTAATGTGAAAAAAGAAGTTTGTTTAAAATTCATTTTTAATATTTTTTATTTTATTTACTGTTATATAACAAGTTATTAGTAAATATTAACAATAAAAATATGTTGTACAAAAAGTCACGAAATTCTAAGAAATTGTGTCATTATATACATCACTGTTTTTCTAATTGAAATTAAAAAGCAGTCAAAATGACTTCCTTGGGCAATCTAGTGTTAAAAATANATTCAAACAATAATGAGAAATAATATTATTTTATATTGACTTAGCCTAAAAATAATTTCCACTAGTTATGATAATCTTAAGTTCTTAGTTTCTGCTACTGCAATCTCTTTTCTTAAAATAAAAAAGAGCTTTTTTTTCTAAATAAAAATGATGAAAACATTTTTACAAAAAGGCAAGAAGGATGCATTTACCTCAGCCAAAGGGCAGGTAGGGCGACGAATATATAATAAGTGTAACTCACTTATATATTCTTTGGGTAGGGTAGGCCATCCTTCTGTTCATCCCTCTTAGACAGAACACTATTTTTACGACTCTGTATGAGTAAAACTTTTGAAACACGAAATATATTCACATAAATTAATAACATGCCTATACATAATTAACTCTAGAAAGACTGCAACTTAGTGTATACCTATATTGTCCAACAAAGTCAAAATGACTAGAATAACTAATAACTAATGCGTAAAGAAATTTTGTTTAAAATTAATTTTTAATATTTTTTATATTATTTACAGTAATATAACAAGTTATTGGTAAATATTAACAGTAAAAAAAAAATAGTGCGTGGAGTCCCTCCGCGTTGAGGAAGTTTAACTTCGTAACCTGTGACGTTAATTGTAGAAGAATCAGCAGTCGTAGAAGGATCACTAGTTCTATTCAACGACTCTTTTTTCTGCTCCGCTCGCTTCCGTGCTCTGTAATAACGGTAATATGTATTGTGAATTTTTCCCTCGTGGACCTCTTGAACCAGTGGAAGTGCTTGTTGTTGCATCATCGTCTCCCATGTAATTTCAAAAGAGAAAACCTAACAATCAATTGATATTCACAAGAGACGTACCTTGACATAACCTTAAATCCGTCGCATTGTCCATGGGATTGTTTTCACTCATTTTTTACAATTGTAATCCACTAAATTTGAAAAGACCAATAAAAATGTAACGTTTAACGCAACCTTGTTGGAAGTCGCATAAGAAGTATAACTTCAAAAATTTATATGTTGTACAAAAAGTCATAAAATTCTAAGAAATTGTGTCATGATATACATCACTGTTTTTCTAATTGAAATTAAATATGAGTCAAAATGACTTCCTCGGACAATGTAGTGTTAAAAAAAATATTTTCATATTTTAAGAAAGTTTTAATAATCTCAACTCATAAATAGAGAGGTAGCCATTTTTAAAAAAAATATACTTTTTATTTTTAGTAACAACTCATTTCGTTAAATGAAACAACGAAATATGCCAATCTCAGTTTTCTGTTCATATACGTAATAAAATAAATAAAATATTGACTCATTCACTCAATCAATTATTTTATAGCTTCGTAATGTTAGGTAGTTGTAGAAAAACTATTCTTGGAAACGTCAAATACTGATTCATAATATCGACAAATGTAACCTCCTTTTTTTTATTGATAGTAATCTTTCGCGATATATGGAATGTATTGACACTTTAAATCTTGCTGGATGAATGAGGTTTAATCCAAAATATCCGGAAATTATTTTTCCTGTAACTTTTTTTTTTTTATTGTGAACGATATTTTTAGATAGAGTCGTTTAAAATAAAATGGCACTTTTCATCTGAACTTTGGAGTGTTAAAGGAATATTTTTGCTTTCCTCTAGCTGCGCCTTACAATATTGACATATTGACAGAAGGCATACATTTATGTAAACATTTATGTTGCAAGATTTAGCCGGAACTAGTGTGTGTTACATTTGATAAGGAAATAAATATTAGATTTGGATATACATTTTTAGCATCCTAAAATAAGGGTAATGAAAACACTTTTTTTCCTTTTTTTTATTCTTTAAGTTATCATTTCAGCGTCCTATTTCTGTTTCAGAAACTTTTTTTAATCTCTTCAAAACGTTGCAAAGCGCTTTCAGAGATGCTTCTGTTTTGTAATCTCTTAAACAAAGTATTTTTATTACTAATTAAAACGTTTTTATAGTTCTGAAACTCGTTCGATTTTTTCCAGACATTTAAATGAAAATTATTAATAGACGCTAAAAAAAGGATTGAAAAAAAGCGGACGTTTTTAAGATGGAGGACGCTATGCCGCTGAAATTTTTCATGCCAGATTCCTCAAAAGTAATTTAAAATTTGTATCGAAAAAAAAAAACTTAGAGTAAATTATGGCATTTCATGAGTTAATTTTTTAAAAAAAAAATATTAAAATGCATACAAATTATGGCAAGATTACTTAAGATAACGCAATGGATAAGTTAACCTGCAATAATTTGTTTGCATTTTGAAAAAAAATTTCGGCACTTGAAACTTACCTGAATTTACTTTTCTCTAAATTCGCGCTATAGGGACCTCTTCAGGGACTAAAAGAAAAAATTTTTGAGATATCAAATTTTTTCGAAAATTTCAAAACGAAATAAAGGGATTTTTCGTTTTTGCCACCAATTGTAGCATATATAAATACTTATTTGCAATCAATAGTGATTGATATTTCATAAAAGGATATAAATAAGTAACGTTCTTTATATTAAAATTTGACGGTCTATCTGAACAAAATGTTATTTGTACCAGGAATAATTGTTTTTTGACACTGATGCCTGGTTTTCTCCATGAGTTACCAAATTTTGCAAAACGAAATGAAGTAATTTTTCTTTTCCGAAATCAATTATAGCAATTTACAATGTATATATTTGCTTTTAATAGTAATATATATTTCATTGTAAGAATAAAACTTTTTGTGACCACTTCATCATAAAAAAAAAATAGTATTTCATAAAAGGAAATATTAAATTTTTTTTTTTTGAAAATGAAGTAAAACACACGAATTAAAATTAGGTGGTTTGTCTGAACAAAATATTTGTACCTGAAACTCGAGAATAATTTTTTGCTTTGCCATTTGAGCAAAATGTTATTTGTACCCGAAACTCGAGAATAATTGCTTGCTTTCCCGCACAGATGACTGGTTTTCTCCATGTTATTAAATGAAGAAACTATGTTTGGCTGGGAAGTTTTTATACAGATGTGCCTACGTAGTGCAACATCCAAACAGCTTTCGTTTCTGTGTCTTATTTGCCCAAATAGTTCAAACTGTTTTAATTTCTGTGTTATCTCTCACTATTAACCCTTTTTTTTTTCCTAATCAGAAATGTTGTGATTTTAAGATTAGGATTTTAAATTAAAAATATTTATCTCTTGTTTGTTTTTTTAGGATAATCGGTCGGTGGCGATGCCACCACCCAACATAGATTTACCAGACGGAAACTTTGGTGTTCCTTTCACTGATGTGGATGAAAATCGAGAGAGGGGTAACTGGTCTAGTGGAGTAGAGTTTTTGTTGTCCTGTCTCAGTTATGCCGTTGGTCTCGGCAATATATGGAGATTTCCATACCTTTGCTACAGAAACGGTGGAGGTACGTTGTTCACTTCATGCCTGCTTTAAATGGGTTTTTTCCTTGATTTTTTTTAATACCAAATGGTAGTCTTTTGGGGTAAGTTTTTTGTATATATATTTAGGTAATGGATTATTAAATTTTTCACTAAACTATCTTCGGGTGATGAGTTCAAAAATGATGTGCCAACAAGGCTACGCTTATTACAATCAAAACATATAAGCATAATATAAATAGCGCATATTTTCCTCAGCTACAATATAATAAGTAATAATGGTAATAACACCATTCATTTAATAGGTTCTTTTCACTTAAAAAAATGGCATTTTGAAAACTGACTTATTTTTGTATTTTATTTATTTATTTTTATTATTTATTTATTTTTAAATATTTTTATTTAATATTTTTAGCTAAATTTTTTGCTTTTTCGTTTCGTTTTAATTCTTTGTAAAAATTAATAAAAATGTGTTCGTATTTTTTTTTAAACGCGAAATACACGATATTCGTCGTTTTTATAATTTGAATTTTATTTTCATGCTTGTTTATTTACTTCTGGATGGTTACTTATATAAATAAATACTGATTCCACAACCCCTATACTTCTCATGGTGCGTATTGTTTTTAAAAAGTGCTTAAAGGTGCTTATTTTCGTTTTTTGAAAACCCTTAAAGGTACTTTTCTCATTGGGTGTTTTTAAAAAGTGCTTAATTTTCCCTTTTCGGAAATGATGTTATTATTCTTTACCATGTCGATTTTCGCCATGTATTACGCAAAAGCGTACTTTTCACATTGTTCTATTTAACGTTTTTGCAATTCATTCAACCACAATCCATTTCGGCGTATCATCGGTCCATAGCGTATGAAAGCGCCAATCATTTTACATGTTTTACATAATTTATCATGATCATGTAAAAAGCACCTTTAAGGGCTTTTAAAAATCAAAAATTAGCATCTTTAAGCACTTTTTAAAAACGCTATGCATTATGAGAAGTCTTTGAAAATTATTTTGCGTTTTTTAATGTATATAGTGCTTTAAAATATTTTTTGAGTGCTTAAACAGTACTTGAAGGGTACTTATTTTTCGTTGAAAGATTTGGCTACTCACCCTGTTCTATCTTTGTGATCTTTTCTCCTTTTTTTTCTTCTCTCAGGAGTTTCTGTTCTTCTCCCTGTTTATACGTTAACCACAGCTTATAGCACTGTCTAATTTTGCTACTGTTCAACACAGTTTTTACTTTCATTCAACACATTTTTATAAACTTTTATCAAATTAGGTGTTTGAGCCAACTGACTTGAGAAGTATAAATAAAAAAATAAATAAACAAGAATGAAACGTATAAGGGTCATTTAATAATCGTCAATTAATTAAGCTTTTTTAAATTACTGATCATGCTTGTCTATTTTAGGTGCTTTTTTGATACCTTACGTAATAATGATGCTTTTTGTTGGACTGCCTTTGTTCTTAATGGAGCTGTCATTCGGGCAGTATGCAAGTGAAGGACCTGTTACGATATGGAAAATATGTCCATTATTTCAAGGTATGCTTTTTTTTCCCCTTTCTTCTTTTCAAATCATTTAATTTGCACAATGTATTACTAAAATTTAATTTATGTATGTGAGATAAAAAAAATATATATTTCTATTGTATTTGTAAAATCTATGTATTTTTGACCAAATATGCTTTATTATAGTTGTATTTTGGGTATTTTTATAAGGTAGGAAATTATTATCCATTAATTATACCATATTTCTGATATTAGTTTTAAAAAACGTGAACTTTTTGTTGACAATTCTAATGTACTTGACGATCGAAAATAGATGCCAAAAACTAGTTAAATTGCTTATTTGAAAACAACCATTAGCAAATGTTAGATTTACATTGTGTAATTTATGTGTCTTAAACTTTAAGATTAAAATGATAGATAAAAAAAGACATTATAATTTATCTCCTCATTGCTCATTTAAAAAACAAATTGTGATAGAGGAAATTATTCGACTGCTATTGGACTAATTTAATGTTTGAATTCAGTCAAATAATCCAAATGCTAAATAAGAACCAAATGCCAATCTAGAGTTTTTTTGTGCAGACACATTTTTGTTGGTTTAATATTTAATGTTATATTTCTTTCTTTCTAGGTCTTGGATATGCCATGTTCATAATGTCAGGTTTAGTAGGAATATACTACAATATGATATTAGCCTGGGCTCTGTTCTATTTGCTTTCTTCTTTTACAACTCACTTACCTTGGAGTTCTTGTGACAATTGGTGGAATACTGAAGGTTCGAACTTTAGTTAATATGCATACACATTTATTATCACTTATGGCATTTAGTAATTCATCAATAAAAAAAGATTTAAAAAAATTTCAATAAAAATTATTCACTTTTTTTAATTTAACTGGACGATCACAATGTTAAATCATGTTCTGAATTTACTAAACTTTAAAAAATAAGCTTTAATAAAATGTATAGAAACATTAAGATATGGATTAAACATGTTTTTTGCATTTAAATCTTAGCCATTCATATAAATTAATGTTCTATAATTACTGCCAATCTTAACATGTTCGTATACCTTAAAGAAGAAGAAAAAATGTTTTTTTTTTTCAAAATATCACTTATGCATATTCTCTATAATTGTCATTTAGCTAATCTTACAATTTATACATTGGTTCCATACAATCAGTTTTTATTTCTAATTCAAAATTTGTAATTCAATAACATAATTTTGAGACAAGTTTTTAAAACTATTTTCTATTTTTCTAGATACTTATTTATGGAAAATTGTTTTTCAGAAGTTTAATGTATAGTATGCATATATTTTAAAAAATAAATAAATAAAGCATTCAAACAGTTTGTTATGAGCTAGGGGGGTCATAAGAGTTTAAGGCTCCATAATCATGTTACAGCAGGTTTTGGCCGATCGTAGTCAAGCATTGCATCTCGACCTCTTGTCTTCCATACAAACTATTTGAAGCTGCGTAAGCCTCAAGTCATCACAGGGTATCAAACCTCAGTGCTTTGCACTGACTGCTTGGTGCCTTAAAAACTGTATGTCTATTTTACTTTCTATTACTATACATTCTGTACAATTTGACTCAATTATACTGTAAGTTCTGTAAATAAGTTTCAAAATTTTTTATAGTTGTAGTTGTTTTTTAAATCAATGTTTGTTTAGGATTCCAAGTTGTAGTAAACTATTCCTTCTTAGAAATTTTTTTAAGTTATATTAGAAGTTTAAAAAAAAAATTTTATAGCATTTTCTGCATTTATTTCATTTTTGAATGATCTGTATGCTATGATTGTATTAAGTTCGACAAGAATTCATTATCATGTTGTATTACATTTAGAAATTAAATGTGATTTTTTTCTTTGAAAGAATAAAAATTTATTTTCAATGCTGTGTTAATCATTAGTGTCAAAAATTAGGTTTTAGTTTTTATTACTACTTTCATTTAACTAATTTGTAACACTCTTAATAAACTTTTAAACTTCAAAATTTTATGTAAAATGAATCTTTGTATTTAATTTATTACCCTCCTTTTGTTCCACTTCCACCATATATTTTTATAAAGTAGTGTTAGGTTATCACACATGATGAGGAATTTTACATCATACAGCTTAATGTTTTAAAAAATATCAATAAAACATATGTATTCTCATTTGGCATAGATACATCTCTACAAATTAATGCATGCTACTTATTAATTAATTTATCTTAATTTCTAGCCTAATTTATAATTAATATGCTGCTCTTAATAAAATATGTAAGTATTCTGGAACCACTGCTCTTAATATATATTTTTTTGAATATTCATAATCAATATCATTTTGAATATTCGCAATCAATATCATTTTGAATATTCGTAATCAGTATAATTTTGAATATTCGTAATCAATATCATTTTGAATATTCGTAAAGAGAAATATTTGGGGGATTTGCAAACTAATTTTCAAGATAGGAAAAAAATGGTATCAAAACCTGTTTGATTGAACTCGTATCAGTTGATGAGAAAAAAATTAGATCTTCAAAATTTACCCATCATTCAAACTTGTTCTGATGGTTTGAATCCTTATTCATTAATAGTAATTTATATATATTAATAGCATTGTTTTTGTCCTCACTTAATAAATTTGTGGTCTTAGCTTGAATATATGTAAAACTTAAATTTTTAACAAGGATACAAAAAGTATAAAATCTGAGCAGTGGTTGCAGTTTTTTAAGCAATTGCTTAAAAATCTTTGAATCATTCCATATTTAAATATCAATTCATTTATTCCTGCAATATATATATTCATGAATTTTTATGTTTCAATCACAGCTTGTAGAAAGTTTGATACAAAGAACTGCACCTCTCATAACGGAACTGTACTGTCAAATGGCACGTGTGTGCAACAGGTCAATGTATCCCCTGAAGACTGGGCTGAATTCACTAAACACAATTCAAAGATGGCCAGCGATGAATATTTTCAGTAAGAATGATTTCCTCTGCTATTTTTAAAGGCCCAACCCCTCGTGTGTTCGTAAGTATAATTATGGGGTGCCTTACAATCATTTTACTATTTGATTTTGTAATATTTGATCATTATTTTTATACTAAACTTGTATTACATAGATCCCAAAAAGAAATGCCGATATTTTTTATTAAGAATATTGATGAAGTATAAAATATTTTTCTAAGTTATATTTTGCACTTTTTTCTTTCTTTTTTCTGTATGTATTTTTAACATATGTCACTATAAATAAATACAAGCATTAAAAGATTTTTCAACTCAATAAAATGTTAGTTGACACAGTTTCGAAATGATGATTTATTTTGTATCATTTAGATACATTGTAGATTAATTTTTATGTGTTAACTTGAATCAAAATACAATAATTTATATCATAGTTTCACCTCTTTTGAATTTTAGTTTGGGGAATTTGTTAATCAAAATAAAATATATTTCACTTTATTTAAAAAATTTCTGATGAAAGTTTTTTAACAACAATATTTTACATAAAGATTTTTAAATTTGTTGTCAAAATTGACTTTACCCATTGCTCAGGAAGTTCTAAAATATAAATGTCTTAAATTTAGTATCTTTAAAAAAATATTTTACTCACGATATTTTACATTTTCAAAAATAGATGTGTCAAAGAATTTTATAATGCAATAAAAATTTTATGTATGATATTATAGAATGAATATAAAATTTGATGAATAGTTTCTGAGATCTTAAATAAGCAAAATTTACGATGTTGTCAAAAATTTTGAAAATCATTTTGATACAACATTTTACTCAGTCATAAGCAATAGTTACAAAAATGAAATATTAAGAAAATTTTTTCCCATAAATACAAAAATGTGTAAACTTGCATTATATTTTTGTTAGTGCTAAAACACTTTTTCTGGTTTCAGAAAGTATTTTTGTGGAAATATTTGAGGAAAAACCAAATATTTTTTAAAAACTTATCTTCATTGCTTTTGAAATTTACAGTTAATGTATTCTTTTTTATCGTGGTAGTCCGTAATAATAATAAGTAATAAGAATGTAAAAAGTTATGTTCTCTTTTTCCTATTACTGTTTGTTTGAGTAAAGTTTATTTTATAGTAACAATAAATATATACATGTTTAATTTCAATGTTTTTAAATTTTGCATATTAAAAATAAAGCACATAATGTAGTTAATTCTATCAACCTGAAATTGCTCTAAATTATAATTAGAAATACTTTTTTTTATCTAAATTTTGAGATAATAGACAGTGCACAATAATTTGCCTTTTACTTTCAAGAGTCAAAACGTGTTGATTTGATAAGAAATAATAAAATTAAATTTAATATTTTATGACTATTAGATTATACCAACTAAATTAAACTGTTTAACATAAATAGTCTTCATGTAGTGGTATGCTTATTATTCATTGCTCTTGTTTTACCAAAACTCTGGTAGCCTCCTATATTTTTATACCTCCCTCGCTATCCTATTAAAAAATTTGAAATATTTTGAGAGAAACTCTCTTCTTATAAACTAATTTAACTCTATTTCCATATGCAGGATATTTCTAAATTATTCCCTTCAATATAAATTTTTACTATCATCATCAGAAAGCTGTTTGCATAGAGATTACACATTAATATTTAAACTAAGAGCAAATTTAGAAGTTATTAACAATTTATTTTAAGCATGAAAACCTGTTTATTGCTTGTTCAAGTTGAGAAAATATGAAAAATGTTTCGAAAGCACCTTCAAAATTCTTCTGGTAATCAAACTGGTTTTGATTTTCCCCTTCTTATCTTCCTGAATTGTAATTTATCAGATTTAGATTAAGTTTTTGTTTCCCCCCTCATAAATAAGTGACTTCTAATGTAATACTTTATTTACATAATTTATTATTCTGATTCTTAAAAATGTATAAGCTTTAACGTTTTAAAAGCTAAAATTAAAGCCATTAATTAAAAGAAATTCTTATGAATTGAAAAAATAATGGAAGTACTTCTAAGGCGAGCATATTTACTTTTCTATCTGTAATACATAATTGATTCTGTATGTTTTCATTTTATAGATTGCGTTCATCAAATCTTTGATCACCAGAACTGTTGAAGAAGAAATAAATTTATTTAACTTTGAATTTCATTTATACAGGCTTAACTTTTGCAGATTTTAATTCTTTGTTTTCCTCTACTTGCAGCAACTTTGTTCTGGGAATCACAGATGGCTTACATGATCTGGGAGGAATGAGATGGCAGTTGGCTTTATGTTTATTTGCCTGTTGGTCAATCGTTTTAATTTGTTTACTGAGAGGTGTAAAAAGTATGGGAAAGGTAAAAGATAGCTTTCAATTTTCTAATTCTCAAAACTAATGCCTAAGCGCATAATGAGTATTTAAGTAATGTCAATTAAAATAGCGCCAAACCTTAATGAAAATAAGGTTTTTATTTTTTAGCTAGTGCCCAATGAGTTGGACCCTTGTTGACTTTAGTTTTTATTGAATTCCCACATATGAAATAATGTAATGCTGAAAAAATACAATTTAGTCCTCTGCAGGCATGAGCAATAGAATTCTTCTGCAATTGCTGAAAAGAAATGTTTGTTAGGATATAAATATCGTCACAAATTGGGGACCATTTTGGTACAGGGGTTTCTGTATGATACTCTGAGAGAAAAGTACAACAAATAAATTCCCTTTCTTATTTTTATTTATTATTTATTTATTTTTTTCAGTTGAAATTCCTTATTTAGGAGAATTGAATCGATCAGTTTTAATCTTTCAAAGTCTAAGCTTTTTTTTTTGTGTGTGCTTTCTAAAATACAGAGGGAATAGGACTGATATGTGACCATTAACTTATGAAAAAATAACTGTCTTTTTAGATGTTTTCAAGCCAAAGACATTCGATAGTAATAAACATTAATATAATAATGATTATCCTCAATCATAGTAATTATAACTATTAATTTTTATAACTGTATTGTGGTGAAATTCGAGCAGAAATGTTTAGGGATTCAAACAGAAATGTTTAGGAAATCAAACAGAAATGTTAGAACTGTTTAGGGATAGACATCTTATTTCTAATTCAGAATGAAGAATAATAATTTTATCGTGAAAGATTAGTTGATTTATTTTGATTCAATTTTAAAACACTGTACTGCACTGTTCTAACTGAGAATATTTATTCCCCTAGTTATTTTTTGTTTCTTCTGTAGTTTAATGCTTGTCTATACACTATGTTTATGTTTGTAATGTGCATTTTATTGCTAAATTTATTTGCAGCCTGATCATATTTCATTCTGATATTTTAATTTCATTTCAGGTTGTGTATTTCACTGCACTTTTCCCTTATCTAGTACTTATTATTCTGTTGATCCGTGGGACTACCTTGGAAGGCTCTTATGATGGCATAATGTTTTATCTTACACCAGAATGGGAAAGATTATTAGACGCAAAGGTGAGTCTTGCTGTCTTTCGTCAGTCATAATGTCTTTTTTCAATTAACCATATTTATAAAATTTCTTTACCCAATTATTTGTCATTTTAGCAAAAATATATATTTTGTGCTTATATTTAGTAAAAAATGACAAGTGAAATTTTTTATTTTATTTTTTAAATTGTGTTTCCGTCAAATGTCCTTTTATTTTTGACTGAAATCTACCGTATATATTGACAACTTTGCATTTTTGAAAAAACTCCATGCATTACCTTATCTTTGGTTATTTTAACTTTTAGGTATGGGGAGATGCTGCAATGCAAATCTTTTTCTCCTTATCACCTTGCTGGGGTGGTCTCATCACTCTTGCAAGCTATAATCGTTTCCATAACAATTGCTTCAAGTGAGACATTTTTTTCCTTCTAAATTTAGGTTTTTGCAGAACTATTCAAAATGTATGTGTGGTTAAAAACAAAAAAAAATTCTGAAATTTTGTTAAAATGTATTTTGTAGGGATGCCTTGTTTATTACTTTTGGAAACAGTGCCACAAGCTTTTTTGCTGGTTTTGTGATATTCAGCATTGTAGGATTTATGGCTCATGAAATGGGTGTTCCTGTTAAAGAAGTTGCAGCGCAAGGTATTTTTAGTTTTATTTTATTTGTACAATTAATTTGTATTTCTATGTCAATAAGGTGTCACAATAGTTTGTTTGTATTGGCCTCTTGCTTACAACTGGAAGAACTAATGAACCAGAATGATAGGCTTCACTATGTACTGCAAGCAAGAGGGTTAAACAAATACTTAAAGTGGATGGTATATCAGGAAAGAAAAAATTTCATGGCAAATTCTCTTTCATTTCCTTTAATAATTTTAGGTCTAGTAAAAATTGAGTTCAGATAAATTAGGCAAAAATCGTGGTAGGATTAATCAGGATTATGCAGTGGGGGATTTATTAATCCTGAAATAATTTGCTTGCATTTTGATATTTTGAAGGGAAAAAATCAGCTTTTGAAGTCTCATAGTTAACTCTTGGTTTATCTGAAATAATTTTGTTTCTATACTTTAAACTTTAAATCTCCTATTGAGGGGAAAGAGAATTTGCCGTAAATGGTTTGTTCATTGTTGACTGTACATTGTTCTCTTAAGTCAACTCTCAGTCAATTGTAACAATTCTAATTTTCTTTTCTTTATATTTTTTCCGTAATTTTAAGCTTCGTAAAAGAAATTTTTCATTTGATTTGTAAATTTTATGGTTTTATAAAACTTTTTAAAATAAAAAGGCAGCAATTTTTGATTTAACAGCATTTATTTTTAATGTAAAAAATTAATGAAAAGTTGCGATGTTGGTGCCAATGGGTTAAAATTTATTCAACTTTTTGGGGAAGTCGAAGTATTCTATCTATCATTATTTGTTTAAGGTTTGAATTATTTGACTTTTCTTAAGTCTCTATCTTTAAAATATTTCAGGTGCTGGTTTGGCTTTTATTGCATATCCTGAAGCTGTTGCACGGTTACCAGTTTCACCACTTTGGGCTTTCCTCTTTTTCTTCATGTTACTTACACTTGGATTGGGTACTCAGGTAATAACAAAATTGTCTTGTGAAAACTCAATAAAGTTTGAAATAAACAGTTGCCTTAATTTACCTCTATTTTACTCCATTAAATAGTTCACCCTAATTGAAACCGTTTCTACCTCAATTGTGGATACGTTTCCTGAACGTCTAAGAAGAGCTAAGTCTTACGTTGTAGCCGGTGTGTGCTTAGTAAGCTATCTATGTGGTCTTGTCATTTGTACAAAGGTAATAAAATTATTATTGAAATTAGATTTTATATGTCTTGTTTTATGTTTATTTTAGACCACAAGAACAACATATTAAATTGAAAATAAAATTGAGCATGTAGGAAATTTATTCATATGTACATTAGGGTTTATGTACTTTATAATATTTCCTGTCAAAAATTACTTTTCATGTTAAATATTACAATTTAGTTTATGTTAAATTTGTTCATCATTACCATTGTTCCTAATTTCTTTGAATTACTAAAGTTTTAACATAATTTTTCGAAATTAATATTCCGAAGCAGGATTAGGTTTTAATCTCTCAAAGCCATCATGAAATTGTATGTATGCATTTTGATGATAAAAGTTATAGTCATTTTATTGGTGTACCTCTGTGCACAGGTAAGTATACGTATTAGAAACCATGTGCAAGTCAAGTTTATATAATATTGTTTCCTTAATTGATAGATTTTTGCCTTTTGATATTTTGTTGGTTTAATTGATTGCTGTAATTTTTGTTGTCATATTGTTGTTTCTTTTAAATCTTACAAAAAAAAATTTCTGTTAAAATCTTACAGCCAAATGCTGGCAAGACAAAGTTGCTTCTAAACATAATAATAAGCGTTTAACAATAATAATTAAAGTAGTCAGTTGTTGGTTAAGGGGTCAAGGAAGTTAAGACTCTATAATTTTGTGACTAATAACATGATGGTAGCAATTTTACCAGCTCTATGCACCGGCCACCTTTACTTCTCAGTAAAGCTGATCCACATTGATCTGAAACTAAAGTGAGCTTCAAACTGCCACTTAGCTCAGAACTTGATTCTTCACAATAATAGCTTAAACCATTGTGGCGGAGCAATAATAAAGTATTTGAAAAACACACAATATTTTTGTGAGCTTTAAATATTATCCAAAATTTTCTATATTTAGAAAAACCTAGCAGTTAATCTTTGCTTAAAAATTTATTATACTGCATTTTAATTATTTTTTTTATGATACATTTTTGTAGGGAGGAATGTATGTTTTACAATTGATGGATAACTACTGTGCTAGTTTTTCTGCCCTTATAATTGGATTTGTTGAAGTCATTGTGATTGGTTGGGTGTATGGTAAGTAAGCATGCATATTTTTCTTTGAGTGTTATATATATATATATACACACAGTCGGACCCCGATTTAACGAATTTCGCGATTTAACAAATTTTTTTTCAACCCCAGCAAAAACAGAGTCAAAAACGAATTATTAACCCCGAATTAACGAATTATTTCAGCATCCGGAAAAAATATTTTTCATTAATTTTGATCAGAAAAATATTGCATTTTTTTGTATTTGGCAGATTCTAAAGGGAAAAAAATCTTTCCTGGGAGGAATAAAATAGGAAAAGTGCATATTCGTCTCAAACAAAAGAAAAACTCGCAACAGTGAAAAACAAAATTCGTCGTGGGTAGGTGGGCAGAGTCAGTAAGACATTACACTTGCAAGGTCATTTTCCGGGGGTTTGTCACTTGGACTATGAGTCAAACAGGAGATTCCTTTCTTATCTTAGATAGTCGTTTATAACTAGTAATTTTTAATAATACATATGTACAAAAAAAAAATTTTCAACCCCGATTTTACGAATTACCCCGATTTAATGAATAAAATTTCCTGTCCCGATGAATTCGTTAAATCGGGGTCCGACTGTATATATATATATATATGTGTGTTTTTTTTTTTGCACACTGTTTTTAATTTTTTACTTATAACTAGTCCTGTCAAGACTAAATAGTTATCTTACATCACATTTTCTTATTTTATGCACATTTTATAAAATTCTGTTTATTGTTTAAGTTTTTAAANGTCTGCTTAACAGAGGTTTCACTGTATATATATATATATATATGTTTTTTTTTACACACACATTGTTTTTAATTTTTTACTTATAACTAGTCCTGTCAAGACTAAATAGTTATCTTACATCACATTTTCTTATTTTATGCACATTTTATAAAATTCTGTTTATTGTTTAAGTTTTTTAAAATATTTTGTATTTAAATCTGTTTCTTTTAGGGGCTGAGCGGTTTCTCAATGACATGAAAGTAATGATGGGATTCTATCCATATCCTTACCACTATTGGAGAATTGTGTGGAAATTTGTTGTTCCCGCTCTAATTGGGGTAATTCATTCTTTATATAAAAATTTTGCTCACATACCATTAAGTCATAAGAATAAGAATACCAGAAATGTTTCAATACTTTTAACATTTCATGTTCTTTTTACACTAAAATGTCATTTGTCTACTGAATCTCTAGAGTCAAACTCTCTATGGGGTTCATCCGTAGAAAGTCTTAGTCAACAGTGCCTCAGTCTTCAAAAAGTGTCCTATGCTATCTTTGAGCTTTTATAGCAATTGAGACTCATGGATTATGGGAAATTTAATACGTTAGCTCTCAAATTTAAGAAAAAAATTTGGTAGTTTGATTTAAAGTGCAACATTTTACAAGGCAAAACTATCTAGCTGGCCCTTATTTATACAATCGCTAATGGCATGCTTGTGAGTCATGTTTTGCTCCATATTCAAAATTTGAATTTATTATAGATGTTTTTTAAAAAAATTATCGATAAAATTTTTTAAAATGAATTAATGTAATAAACTTAAATTTCAATACAATCGTTTAGAATCATAAATAGTTGAAATTTTATTAACCTAATGTTTTTAATAAAATTTTTACCATTGGTGATTTTAAATGTTTTTATTGAAATTTAATTTTATCTCAAAGAATTATGTAGTTTTATGCAATGAAGTCTAAAGTTCCTTCATGTAATAATTAAATTTGTAGAACCATAAACAATTAAAATTGTTATTCTTTATTTTCCTAATTCAATGTAGTTATATAGTAAATTTTTTCCACATCTTATGCTAAATTTTTAAAAAAAAGATTATTGCTAAGCATTTAATCTGTATGTGCTGTAAAGGTATGAAAATGCATAGTATAAAGGTTAAAATAATTCTATCTTAGTAATCACTTAAAAATTTTAGTAAATGATGTCTTTCGATGGTGGGCACCTGGGAAAAAATCTTGATGACAACCTATCTGATTTCTATCAATAATGGTGTGAAAAATTTAAATAAATAAAGATTAATTGATACTATTAAGTTGAATACATTTTTTTTGAAAAAATCAGAAGGACTTATAAAATTTTATTGCTCTAAATGCAATAATTAAAAATATATTGTAAATGTTTGTATAAATATTAAGTAATGTTTAAAGTATGTTAATGTATTGTTATATATGTGTCAATGTTCTTAAGACAAATTTAAAAATAATAAAAATAAAACAAGATCAATAGAAAAAGGAACGAATATTACAATATTCTTTCCTTTTTCTATTGATCTTGTTTCATATTGTAATCTGTTCAATTGCAGTGTTTTTTATAATATGTTTTAAGAAATTTCAAAAGTGTATGGATTATTATTATTTTTAATAATGCATAATTTTTTATTTTGTTGGGTTTAAGTATTGAGATTAAACTTTAAAATGACTTTTGCTAAATCTCATTGCAGCTTATTTTAATGCTTAAAGAATCATAGCAAAAATGAAATTAGGATTTATAAAAATTCATTAATTGGACTCCTTATGTGTCAAAAATGTTGTTTTACTAGATATCTTGGCAGTTTATCAATAATAATGTTCATCTCACCTAATTTGAATTATTTATTACTTGTAGTGTATTCTCATATTTTCCTGTATGAACCTAAAGCCTACTGAGTATGGTGAATATGTTTATCCTAATTGGGCTACTGCTGTTGGATGGATATTTTCCCTAATATCAGTTGCTGCCATACCTTTCGTTGTTGTGCTGAAAATATGCCAAGCTAAAGGCCCCATTTTACAGGTATTATCTTAATAAAAAGTGTCAAATATAATTAAGCATTGTTGGCAGTATTGCTCTATATTGCACACAAAGTATTTTGTGATATCTTGTATAATTATAAATTAGATATT
This sequence comes from Parasteatoda tepidariorum, assembly GCF_043381705.1. Lineage (NCBI taxonomy): Eukaryota > Metazoa > Arthropoda > Arachnida > Araneae > Theridiidae > Parasteatoda > Parasteatoda tepidariorum. The sequence continues at coordinate 45,771,032 of NC_092204.1, read as the reverse complement.
AATTAAAAAATCATAATAATTTGTGTTCTGTTTTCTAATATACGGTCATATTCTTAGCGCATTCGTGTCTTACTGGAACCCACAGAAGATTGGGGACCCAAACTCCAGATGCACCGCATGGAAACACACAGTCCAAAACATACCGACTCTCAAGTGCCCCTTGCTCTTCCAAATTATGATCCGGATGGTTACGGTGACAACGACTTTGGTGGTGATAACCTTGGCAGTAAACTCAGCATTGGTGATGACAGTAACTCTGAGTTCGAAGGTCTACGCCTCAACATCCCATCACACGTCACAGAGACAGGCGTGTGATCGTGTACGAAACTGACACACAAAAAACTACGTTAGAATACATTCTTGTGCCTCGTGTACGCGTGCCACATCAAGTTCCTGAGTAGGGTGCTTCTCTGTAGAACAGACTTCTGATGTAAGAGCCCTGGAACTGCCGGCGAAAATTCAAGAATATTCCTGCAATTTTGCAGCGTTTAAAGTGCCCTTTTTTTAATGAAAAACCAAATGTATTCTAAATCAAACTTGCAGCTGCGTTTTCATCTTTTTTTCTCCTTAAATGTTTGGTAATGATGAAATTTACTTAATATGTTTTACTCTGACGAGGCTGGTCCTTTAAATATTTTAATTAAATTAGACTGAGCTGTGAAGAGTTTTAAAAGTAAAAATTATTTTTCATGATAAAAATACTAATTTATTTCTTAAAAATTGGAGTTTAACCAACAACATAAAAGAAAGGGAAATAAAATTGTAATGAAAGCAATCTTTAACTCTATTTATGTGTTAAAAGACTATTTTAACAGTATAGTATTTGGAGTTTTTGTATTTTACAAAGCACCAGCCTTGTTATTGTTTTTCTTATTTATTATAAATAAATTTTTATGCATTTTAAAAATGGGTTGTTATCGATCTATTGTTATTCTTTGGGTTTTATTTATAAAATAAGAAGTTTTCTAATACTTTAAATTTTCCATATAGTGCTCAGATTTTTAACATATAATTTAAAGAGATTTTTATTATATGTCCAAAATGAGTTTAAGACCTCATCAGCTGGAATAGTCGTAGTATATAACGTATTTAGTAAATTACTTAGTTATTTTATAAATTGTCACACTTTTGTGATGTAATTATTGAAGATTAATTTCAAAAATTGAAGGTACAATTATACTTTTTAAAAAAAATCTAACTTTTCAAGTAAATTTCAGCAACAAGAGAATTTTAACATAACTATTCAGTTAAAGCATAAATATTTAAATCTGACTTTCTAATTTATCTCATTCTGTGCTTGTTTACAGTACCTGTATTTGATTTAAAAACTTCAAACATACATTAATATATAGTTATTTTTTAATTATTCCTTAATGTTCTAACATTTTATCGTGTTTGTTATAGTTTTATGAAGGATTCCTTTTTACTACCGAGTGTTGTAAAACTGGATTGACTTTTATTTTAAGTTATTAAAAGTTTCTACTAATGTTTTTCATAGTTGGTGCTTTAATTTCATAAATGTATTTCCTTAATTTATTTTTGAATTGTTGCAAAAAGTTTTAAGTTCTTCTAATGTTCTTTTTGAAACAATTGTAATGAAAATATTAATTAAAAATACATCAATTGCTTTTTTTTTTTATCTACAAATTGGTTAATTTAAATAGATTTTTGGTTCACTTAAACTTATTTTATTAATTAAACTATATATGTAATTTTGGTTTGCTGTTCAAACATAGAAACAACAACAAAAAATATATATTTTGATAAATTATAGTAATTGAATGCATGTGTAACAAGTGTTATACTTTTAGTTCTTCTACCTGAAGATAATCATCCGGTGATAAATTAACAATTAAACATATATTGCAATGTTAATTATGTAATTAAATTGGTTATTTTTTGCTTTATAAATGGAATATTTGACATATTTAATTACTCTTTATGAAACTTTCATTTTAAATATTTATAAATGTTGAAACATACTTGAAAATTTTTTGTTCTTTAAAGAGGTTTAAATTTCATCATGGTTGTTTTTATCATTTTATATCACATATTCAGTTTTGGGGGAAAAATAAGTATGCTCATATGTGCATAAACTTTCATCTTGCATACTACTTCTTCAAATCATTTTTTTTCTTTTTGTTCATACCATTATCTTGTATAGAAGTTTGTATATAGCATGTTATGTATATGTGTGGCATATGTGTATAATATCTTGAATATATATACCGTTTCATATTACTCAGTGTCTTGTTTTGTTGACCTATATGTGCGTTGTTGTCATATCATCAAGTGCCGAATTACAGCTTTTTTTTCCAAAAGAGATTGGTGCATAGGTTGAAAAATTTATACCTTTATCAAAAGATTTGAAATTTATTACTCTGTAAAATTATGATCAAACTGTTGATAATTTTTGTTTTGTATACATTCAAATTATGCTGATTATATCAATCATGTGATTTTTCATGTTGCTGATTATAATTTAATGTTAAGTAATAATTATGTATATCAATAGATTTTTTAATAGTCTTCACTGAAGTATTTCTAAATTCAGTATTTAACAAAATTACGATCCAAGAACTATTTTGTTGTCAAATAATTATTGATTCTTTAATTTCTAGTTATGGGAATTCATTATTTTGCTGCATTTTTTATAAGTGCACAATGTTGACCCATAAAGATATAGAAGCCAACATTATTAAGCATAAAATCTCTGAGGTGCTTTCTTTCTTTTTTTTCTTTTTTTTTTTTTTTCTTTTTTTATAAGCAATCTTAAGCCATTTCATTGAAAATAAATACTGAAATGTATTTATTTGTTATGTAACTATTATGAGCAGAATTTGTGCTTCGTTTACCTAAAAGTGTTAATCTAAATTTGAATTCAAATTTTACTAGAAATTTACAGGCAGCACATTTTTTACTACTGCTAAGATGTAAACACTAATTTTAAACTCCATTTCCCAATTAGGAATTTTTCATTATTTGAAATATCTATCGAAGTAAATTTTTGGTTATTAAAAAACAATTATTAACCAAACTTTTAGTAGTTTTGGGTTAAATTGTAGTTCTTATTTACTTTGATTCAACTGACAGTTCGAATGTTTTCATATCTAATAAATTTGTAAACAAATACATTCTAGCTCAATGTAGTTAGCTCAAATATTTAAGAAAAATAGAAGCATTTTTTAAAACCTTATATATATTGTTGTAAAAAGGATTTTAGAACTGAAATTAAAAACATTTTTATGCTCATTCATTTATTAAAATATGTGCTTGAAAGTGTGTTGCGAAAATTTATATTAATCTAAAATTCATATAAAAGAGCTTTGTTCATAATTAAAATATTGTAGGCAGCTTATTTTTGTTAAGGAATGCTGCAATTTTCAATTCTAAAGGTATCCACATTTTGATTATCTATGAGCACTTCAGTGAGATTAAAATAATTTATTAACCAAAAAAGCAAGCGTTTGTAATCATGGAGTGTAGAAAAAATTAGAATATATTTTTATGAGAATTAAGAAATATCAATTTTTCTTGTAAAATTTGTAAAATACATTGCCTTTTTACATACTTGAATTAAATTTAATTACAACTTACATAATTTTCATTTATGACTTTTTATTTACTTGAGATAATAGTAAATTATTTACTTGAGATGAAATCTTCATATCTGACTAAAAATCTTATTTCAAGATGAAATTTATTAAAAATGAAGATATATAACTTAAAATTGAATTTATACTATGTCTATATTCATTTTGTGTACGTAATTATAAAGATGAAAAGTTAAAATAATGCAATTAAAAATTAAACAAATCTTATTAAATTATAATTATTTGATACTAGTTTTTAAAACTTTGATCCTGAAAAAGAAACATGTGCTTAAAAAGCTGCCATCTCTTTATAAATAATATTTCCTGCAAGTTGTGGATAATTAATAAGTTACCATCAGATAATTGATAAGTCTGTACTGGATAATATTGATTAGTTTTTATCTGTATTTTCAAATAACTGCTTTTTGTCTAAATATTTTTGCTAATTGATTGTTTCCAAATATTTTCACCAATACTTGCTTTGTCATTAATGTCAGATCTCAATTTTCAAAAAATTTATTATTAATAATATAGTGTAAATTAATCATAATGAGGCATTGTTGATGATTTTAATGGAAAAAGAGAAATTAACATCAATTAAAACCGAATTAAGAGGATATGAGTCTGTTAGAATCGGTTTAACAATTGACTCTCTCTTAATTTTACCTTGTCTGCACAATTGTTAAACTATAGTTTATTGATTTGATCATGTGTTGTTTTCTTTCATATTGTTGCTAGTCATATTTCCTTACCCACATTGTGCTTCCAAAACATGCATTAAGCTTAAATTGTATTGAATACATATTTTATGATTGTGCCATGTTAAAATTGTGTGAATGTTTCGATTTTTAAACGCATCTTATACGACAGAAATAAAAAAAAAATTAGTTATAAAACTTGATGTTTATATTACGTTGAATCGTCATCTGCCTAATTTTAAATTTTTTTTTTTTTCATTCAGTATGCAGTTATTTTCCTTTTAAATGAAATTAATTTATAAATTACTGATTATAAAGCGATGGATAATTTTTTGTCTGTATGAATGTTTTTAGAATAACTGTCATGATCAGTTTAAGGAATTTCATGTTCATTTTTAATTTAACCAAACATTGCTTTACTAACAACAATAGTTTTGTATCTTCCTGTTGTTTCAAAACTGCACTACAGTTTTGGAATGAAAATGTTGTTAACTAAAGGGTTCACCTGAAAAAAACACTGTATCCGAGGTTCGAGCATGTGTTATCTTTGGTGCATGCTATTATCATAGTGATATCATACACATTTATAAAAAAAAACACATTCATTTTCATAAAATATTTTTAATGTTAAAAATTATACTGTTGAAAATGTTGACTATGTTCAGTGCAGCAAAGGTGTGTTTCATTGTATCTGCTCTCTTTTCTTAATAGAAATGTGTATTGAAGTGGAATGTATGATAAAAATGTTCAATGTAATTATAAAAAAAATATTCCCTTGGAATTTTTTGATCTCATTATTTCATTCGTATGCCGCATAACCCATACTTTCATCAGTTCAAATTATTAAGAGGTCTTTGTATTAAATAGTGTACTTCATTGAAGTGCAATTTATTTCGATCAAGTGCAAGATTTCAATTGGGGTTGTAACCATGTAAAAAAAAACTATATAAATTGGAAAAAGTTACTGAAATTCAATTTCAAAATTTGGAAGGAAATCCTAAATAAACAGGGTGCATTACGTTTTTTATAAAGTGCTTAAGGGTACATATTTTTTATTTACTTTTTTTAAGAGCCCTTGAAGGTGCTTTTTTAATTCAGGGTTTGTAAAAAATGCTTAATTTTCTATCGTTTAAAAAAAGATTTTTTCTTTGCCATTCTAAATTACAAAAAGGGCATGATTTTCACAATTTTCTCTGCAATATTTAGCAGAAACTAGTTATTTTATCAAGATCATATAAGGTTTTTTAAAATGTTTTTGAATTTTATTGATCGTATGTTTATAAATTAAGAACTTTAAACGATAGAGAAAAAAAATTTATTACTGCACAGATCCTAATTATTATTATTATTATTTTTTTTTTTTTGGAAAGTGATCAAAAATATTTTTTGAGTGCTTAAAAGGTGCTTTTTTTTATTGAATATTACTAAAGAGAATCTTTTTTTTCTTAAAGCTTTTCAGGATATAAAAATATTTTCAAATTGCTCTTATGTAATTCATCAGTGTGCAAACATTCAATTTTTTTTTCTTTCTGTAATGTATATTTAAAATGAGTCATACATATTTTTTAATCTTTTAATATCTGAAATACTGCAATAACATCAATATAATATAACAAAATATAATCACGTTATCCAATTAAATACTGACAGAAATGTAAATTTCCTGAAACTCCCATCTTTATAAGCTTCAAACGTCAATATCTTGTCTTAAAACTACACACTATTTTTCGTGGCCAATATGTATCTGTTTATTTCTTTTTCTAATATTGCAAATGGCGCCTTATTTCGTAGAATAACATCGTGAAATTCCCGGACATCGAATTTATTTCCTAAAAAATTAAACGAACACATTATAATTAAATGTTAAAAATGTTTGCCATTTTAAAAGAAAAATCGTATATATTACCTAGGGCATCTTCAGCTTTTTTCCTCAATTCTTTTATTTTTATTTCGCCATATTTATAAGCACAAGCCTAAAATGCATCAATGTCCAGTTAGTCAAATTTCAATTAAACGAAGTTTTACTTTTCCTTTCCTATCTAACAGAGCGACATGATATATAATTTATAAATCATTTTTTTTAAAAAAATATATAATTCATTCTGATCAAAAGATTTTTATTTAAACGCAACTTTACAAGTCACGCAACAAAGAAAAATAAAAGGGTGGTATTTTTCAATTAAGGCTTATAACCGACTATTTATTCGCTTTGAATATTTCAATCATGTAATTGAAATTTCATTTCTAAACTATATAATTCTTTGCATATATTTTTTTAAGTCTATTATACGTAATTCTTTTATGCAAACACGAATTGAAAAATAATTTAAAAAGAAGGGAAGCTTCTTTTGAGTTTTACTTATATTTTTCAGCAATTTCTTACATATTAATATTCCAAAAAAATGCCAGTTACGCTTGATTATTAAAATACATACATATACTATTAATTAGCATATAATTGACAACCTTTTCTGAAATTATTGACCCCAAAATGTTTAATTAGCTTGCAAAACCGTCCCGACCTCGGATTAAGGTAATTAATGGAAGAAACCGCTGTTCCGCTGAGGTAGCTGTTCCGCTGAGGTAGTTCAGGGTATCAGCTACATTTTAGATTCTCAAATTCATGACTAATTCCTAGACTTTTTCATTACTTAACTAAGTTACTAATTTCTCCGACAAAAACACAACAAGAAATTTAAAAAAGCATTATAATAACATAAATTGAAATGATAGGTATAACCAAAACTGTTATACTCTGCATCCTCATATTTTAAATTTTAAAAAACAGTAAAGAAAGAGTTGAAGCTATAAAATAGTTGAAAAAAATTCGAAAGTAAATAATTTTTTTCTGCAGAATTATATTCTAAAGGTACTTTTCTTGTTCATCCGAAAGGAAAGAAATACTTCTGATATTTCTGTTCTCATTACGGAATTAAAAAAATTCCCCCATGACTGGCTTGCTTCAGCTAGAATTTTAAACTGATAAAACAAAAAAATAATAACAAAAATTCTGAAATCACAGAAGTTTTAAAGATAATTCGCTCTGGAAATGATGTATTTTCTTTCATTTTTTGAAAGAACACCATAACTTTTAAAGAACATGATAAAAACATTTTATATTTTAATAAAATATGACTGTGAGTGGGGATTTTATTACAAATTCAGATGTTCGGAACACCATGAAATACAGGGGTATTTTAAAAATTAGATTTTTCAGTGACCTAAATCCATGATTTTCTTAAAAAAAATAATAATAATTAAAATCGTGACATTTCATGACAAATTTTGTTTAATACCGAAAGTTATGACTTTCCAGGTGCGCGGATACCCTGTAAGTTAAATTTTTATAATTCTTGTTAAAAAGGAAGATAAAAAATGTACATACAAATGAGGTTAAAAGAAAAAAAAAAACGAAATCGAAATCTAACAAGTCATAATTAAGGGAAAAGCGAAGGAACCTCAAAACCTGTTTATACAGAACCTGTATAAATTTGAAAGCGTTAACCATTTTTTTTCCGACTCCTCACCGGCAATCAAATAAGTTTTGGTATCTCTGATATTTATCTTCCACAATTGTGATTGGTCAAATTCCGTTAGCGTTTTCACAGCTTAAATATAAATTACCGACCCCTTAAATGTATAACCATATATATATATATATTTTTTTTTTGCTAAATATTTAACAAGATTTATAAAAATATTTATTGACCCCTTCAGGGTGAGAAAGAGAGCTTTCGCATATTCCAAGAGTATATGTGCGAAATAGTACGTATGCGTACTATTTCGCACATATACTCTTGGAATATGCGAAATGAGATATAATACGAAAATACCGTATCGAGACACCTCATAGAAGAGAGAAGGCCTCCGCACGGGTTACCATAAACGGGAAATCCGATCCTTCAGTAGCCTGAACGTAGTGATATCTATCCACTACTCAGTAACCCAAATGTTGTGACATCGTTCTTAAACCCCCACTACGCAGTTTTTGTTCGTTATGTCGGACTACTCATTTAATGCGAAACCTATTTTATTCTGTTATTTCTGTTTTATAAATTACTTTGTGACTCTTAATTTTAAATCCTCTTCTAAATTATTTTTAAAAAAAAAATTTGAAAATATTTACTTGTCCAGGCCATGTTATGTATCTGTCGACTTCCTTTCCTATGTTATTCAAAGATAAAGCAATGCGATCCGCCATGTAGTTAATAGCTTGATCACGAGTCCATCTAAAAATTTAAAAAAATATGCAAATTGGAAATAAGAAATACACAAGCAAAAAAATCTGTATAACTAAACGTGGGGTAGGGGGAAAAGAATAAAGATTTAAATGTTAATAATTATATTTAAATGTTAGCAATATTAAATACGCTCATGGACAAAAAAAATTAGCGCACCAAGAAGGAGTCGTCAAAATGAAACGAAATTTTACATACGTAATGACTACTTTGATGTAAGTAAATGATTAGAAAATCAAAGATTATCGTTTTTCTTTACATGCATTCTTTACACATGTATTACATGCATTCTTTTTTTTTTTTTACTTCATACATTTCTTTTGTTTTTACAGTATTTGGCATTAAAGCCTCCAAAGTCTTAATAATATTAAAGTAATTGGAGCCAACAAAAACGAAATTCGATTTTAACTCTTTTTTAAGCCGTCTCTTTTAACATTGCATTAACTTTAACAGAAACATGATATGCATATTTTTGCTAAAAAGGCCATGTTTTATGTATTACCCTCTTCACTTCTAAAGTGTAAAGGAATATAGCAAAAAAAAATTTTTTATTTTTTTTACTGTTCCGAGTTTTTATTTTTCTGCCATAAGTCACAATAAAATGAACAAAATATGAATTATATTGCCAAAAGGATAATAATTTTAGGTACACATACGTGAACCTCAGGTTTTAACTAAGAAAAAATATATAAATATTTCAAATGTTAAATTACACCTAAAGTAGGAAAAGACATGCATATTGTTATATCTCTCATGGTCTATTTAAATACAATGATGAATAGATTTAATAATTTAGAAAAATAAATAAATTTGAAAAAAAAATACGAACTTTTTATTAAGAACAATGCAATAATATATTAAACCTCAATTTTAAAACTATTTTAACTATGCAAACCATGTAAAATAAATAATTACTAAAAAAGAATCTAACATCAATTATAAAAAAAATATTTAATTCTTTGGGATAAAATTTCGAAATTATAGAAAGAAGAAAAAAAGTAAAAGTTATGAAATATATGTCTGTACCTTAATATGAAACACTTGATTAAAATGCACATAAAAAATATTACTAAATAGATATTATAAATTAAATACTCAACATAATACTCAAATCTAAAACCGACGATGCATTTTGAATCTACAGGTGGAAATTCATTACAGATATAAAATTTTAATTATTTTAAAATGCTGTATATAGTCAGGGCTAAAGAGAATAGAAGGGCTAGTTCACTCCGCTCTTAGATTTTGAAGCTACGATTTCCCTCTCTCATGACGTCACTGTGTCCACAGATCTCGGAGATCACAAGCAAAGATATTATGATAACTTTGCATCTTTCTCTTTGTAAAAATAAGTTAAGACTTTTTCTGGTTATTAGCTTTCAAACTTTACGTAATTAACACATTATTTCCNNAGATTTTAAATTTAAAAAACAGAGGAAAGAAAGAGTTGAAGCAATAAAATAGTTGAAAAAATACGAAAGTAAATAATTTTTTTCTGCAGAATTATATTCTAAAGATACTTTTCTTGTTCATCCGAAAGGAAAGAAATACTTCTGATATTTCTGTTCTCATTATGGAATTAAAAAAATTACCCAAAATGACTGGCTTGCCTCAGCTAGAATTTTAAACTGATAAAACAAAAAAATAATAACAAAAATTTTGAAATCACAGAAGTTTAAAAGATAATTCGCTCTAGAAATGATGTTTTTTTTTTCATTTTTTGAAANTTTCATTTTTTGAAGGAACACCATAACTGTTAAAGAACATGATAAAAACATTTTATATTTTAATAAAATATGACTGTGAGTGGGGATTTTATTACAAATTCAGATGCTCGGAACACCATGAAATGCAGGGATATTTTAAATTCCATTTTAAAAATTAGATTTTTCAGTGACCTAAATCCATGATTCAGTGACCTAAATTCATGACTTTCCAGGTGCGTTAAGGTAAGTTAAATTTTTATAATTCTGGTTAAAAAGGAAGATAAAAAATATACATACAAATGAGGTTACAAGAAAAGAAATCGAAATCTAACAAATCATAATTAAGGGAAAAGCGAAAGAACCTCAAAACCTGTTTATACAGAGCCTGTATAAACTTGAAAGCGTTAACCATTTTTTTTTTCCAACTCCTCACCGGCAATCAAATACGTTTTGATATCTCTGATATTTGTCTTCCACAATTGTGATTAGTCAAATTTCGTTAGCGTTTTCACAGCTTTAATATAAATTACCGACCCCTTAAATGTATACTTTTCTTGCTAAATATTTAGCAAGATTTATAAACATATTTATTGACCCCTTCAGGATGAGAAAGAGAGCTTCCGCATATTCCAAGAGTATATGTGCGAAATAGTACGTATACGTACTTATATGAGATATAATACGAAAATACCATATTGAGGCACCTCATGGAAGAGAGAAGGCCTCCGCACGGGTTACCATGAACTGGAAATCCGATCCTTCAGTAGCCTGAACGTAGTGATATCTATCCAGTACTCAGTAACCCAAATGTTGTGACATCGTTCTTAAACCCCCACTACGCAGTTTTTGTTCGTTATGTCGGACTACTCATTTGACGCGAAAAATTTCTGTTTTAAAAATTACTTTGTGACTCTTAATTTTAAATCCTCTTCTAAATATTTAAAAAAAAAACTGAAGATGTTTACTTGTCCAGGCCATGTTATGTATCTGTCGACTTCCTTTCCTATGTTATTCAAAGATAAAGCAATGCGATCCGCCATGTAGTTAATAGCTTGATCACGAGTCCATCTAAAAATTTAAAAAATATGCAAATTAGAAATAAAAAATACACAAGCAAAAAAAATCTATGTAACTAAACGTGGGGGTAGAGGGAAAAGAATAAAGGTTTAAATGTTAATAATTGTATTTAAATGTTAGCAATATTAAATATAAATATTTAAATTTTTTTTTATTCTTTACTTCATACATTTTATTTTTTACAGTATTCGGCATTAAAGCCTCTAAAGTCTTAATAATATTAAAGTAATTGGAGCGACAAAAACGAAAATCGATTTTAACTCGTTTTTAAGTCGTCTCTTTTAAAATTGCATTTACTTAAACAGAAACATGATACACATATTTTTGCTATAAAACCATGTTTTATGTGTTAACCTCTTCACTACTGAAATGTAAAAGAATATAGCAAAAACAAAATTTTTTTTTTTACTGTTCCCAGTTTTTTTTTTTTTTTACTGCCATAAGTCACAATGAGATAAACAAAATATGAATTATATTGCCAAAAGGCTAATAATTTTAGGTACACATGCGTGGACCTCGGATTTTAACTAAGAAAAAATATATAAATATTTCAAATGTTAAATTATACCTCAAGTAGGAAGAGACATGCATATTGTTTTGTCTCTCGTGGGCTATTTCAATACAATGATGAATAGATTTAATAACTTAGAAGAAAAATAAATTTGAAAAAAATACGAACTTTTATTTAAGAACAATGCAACAATACATTGAACCTCAATTTTAAAACTGTTTTAATTATGCAAGCCATGCAAAATAAATAATTATTAAAAAGTATCTAACATTAATTATAAAAAAATATTTAATTCTTTGGGATAAAATTTCGAAATTATAGAAAAAAACACACGAAAATGAACATAACTCGAAATGCGTGTTTACAAAAATGGACACAGTTCGAAATGCGCGTTTATGAAAATGGACACTGTCTTTACTTACCCCATAACATGTATTCCAGTATCTACTACTAATCTACAAGCTCGGAACATTTCATACGAAAGATGTCCAAAACTGTAAAATAGAACAGAATATTGTACCATAATCCATTAAGAATAACATAAAAAAAAGAACTTTAAAATGTATTCAATCAAATATAATTTTCTATTGTTTGTTCTCAATAAGTAAAACGTAATTTCAAAATTTACAGACTATTAAGCGGCTAATACTAACAATGCATTATTATTTCGTTGAATCATATTCTTACAATGAAAGAAAATTAAACAAACACTAATAATAAAATCCTAAATTTATAATCATTCATTGAGAACAATTATAAAAAAAATATTGTTCAATCCAGAAAATGATTACTTAATTGCCATTTGTTTCAGTGAAGGTCTCACATTTTACTTTTATTAGAAAACCGTTACATTTTATGCGTTTTAAATTTAGTTAGAACTAGAACCCATCAACCTATGATTGATTTAGCAACAGCAATTCAATAATATTAATGTTTTAAGCAGCTTTGTTTTAAACCATAGGTTCCCTATCTTTTTTGTTCGAAATTCTACAAAAAAAATAATTAAAATCAAATAAATGAATAAAAAAAGAAAGTAGAAAAAAGGGAAGCAATTATAAATAAATAAAATTATAAAATTTCGTTCAATTATTATTTCAAGTATTTTAATTATCTTGTTATGATACACTTCGATAAACATGCTTTTAAGTTATTGAAAATATACCTAATAATCAATGTATTTTAGTTGGAAACTACATTTTTAAAAAAAAATTTGATAAAAATAATTCGTATATGAAAAATTTTCACATATTTTGATGAAAATAAATTCAACACATCATTTTTTAGTTTAAAATAAATACTTAATTAAATATTGTTTTTGTTATATTTTATTTTTGAAAAAAGTGAAATAAGTGATGTTTATGGACGCCATCTGGTCGACTTGTTATTCATCTTCTGTGTTTTTCTAATACAGCTAATACTGAGTGAAATATATTTCAAAATTTTATCACATATTATGTTTTATAATTTGAGAAAAAAAATCTGGATTTAATTATATTTTGATAATAATCCTTCGATTTAATAAATGAAAGAGAAAGCACGCGAATTAAACGAATGGATTAACTTAACAATATATTCAAGACGTTTCTAAAAAACGAATTAAAAATAAACAAAAATTGACATACTTTAAAATTTTTGAATAATAAATTTGCGATTTAAACAGATACGAGTTTATTTGGGTTATAGATTAAATCGGTCAAGTGAATTTAGGCCGATCTATTCTATAACTTAAATAAACTTGCATCTTTTTAAATCGCAAATTTATTATTCTAGAATTTTAAAGTATGTAAATTTTTATTTACTTTTAACTAGAATAGATCGGCCTTTAGATGAATTTACAGATGGATGGATGGTGTGTGAATGTGTCCTCTCTGTTGAACGGAATGTAGACCATTCAGGGATGTTTCCCAAACCGTCGCCAATAACTCATTGTGAAGCTCTAGTACTACGTAAATAAAAGTACCGTAATTTAGGAACACATAAATTCCTAATTCATAAGGGGATCATGACACCGTTTAGTGCTAAAAACGTCAAGTATTTTCTTTTCAGCACTAAGAAGCTTTTTTTAAACAATTTTAATAATAAATATTATTTTCTGCCAGATTGTTAATAATTCTCCGACATCAAGACAAAAATTATGTATTTCAACAAGCAGTCATTGCTAATTTCAGCTACAATTTTGCTTATGAACCTCTATCATTGTTACGTCTATTCACCTCTTACTGAAGAGCAAAAGCGCCCAAGTTAGGAACCTATGTTTTAAACATTAAAATTATTCCGACATAATATATTACTAAATTATCTCGTTACTTTATTTTCGACAAAATTAAAAATTCAGAAAGTTCCTCAACTTTCGTCGCTGCTTTAAATTTAATCACTCTACAACAACATTTTCATTTATGCAATTGTTATTCGACATTGCGAATTCGAAAACATTTTCATAAAAGTACATATGGCGAGGCACAAATAAATGCTTTCATTGGCGTATAAAAGGATGGAGCAGTAATTTAACAATTTTTTCATTAATTGAATAAAATCCTTGGTATTTAAGGAATTTCATGGTAACAATACAACCATATTATTAAATGTGTTTTTAAATACCTATCATTAAGCGAAATCTGTCAAATAGTTTCTGAGTTACAAATTTTTTTTTTAAAAAATCGCAATTTTCTGTTTTTATTTTCTAAGACTTTATCTACCTACATTGTTTAGATGTATTTTGCCATTTAAAATTACTTAGATTAAAAGGATCCAAAAATTTATGTACCTCACAAATCAAACTTTTTCAAATTATTATTAAATAAAATAATAAGTATTACAAATTATTTTTCGATTGGATTAAAAAGTCTTTGAGATATGAGGAAATGTGCAAAAAGTTTATTTTAGGGGGTTTAACTCCTGACTAAATATATTTTCCAGATTGCCGCTATAGATTTCAATCCGCTATTTTGATAGTCAAAAATCCAATTTTGTTGAAAATAAGTTATTTTATTTAGAGGAAAAACGCTTTTGTATGTGATTCCATAACTAAATTGATTGTTAGCGCTATTTAATTAGCACCATTTGAACGATTAAGAGTGGTTTTTAGTGAGGGAAAATGCGATCATTAGAACATAAGTTCCCTTTTTTCTGCTCACTGCAAAGCAATATTTTGCATGTATAAAATATGTAAATTTTATTTTTGATCCTTACAATAAATTTGTAAAAACATGACATGAAAGAAATGATAAATATTTCTAAATAAATTGTTAAAGCTGTAAATAAACTTATAATTAAAGCTCTTGTACAGTTTTGTAGGATACAGAAAAAAAGAGATACTTACTGTTGGTAAGGATCTCCTAACAATCCAAGCTCATAACCTAAATGTTCTGCATACAAGCCCCAACCCTATGATTTAAAAAAAAATCACTAAATACTTTTTTTAATCACTTGCGAATAGTTAAATTAAAATTACCTCAATGCATATACTTACTTCAGTATAAGCGTCAGCTTCTATGCCATGCTTCCTGAAATCTGGTATATCCTTCATACCTTGTTCCATCGCATATGCAAACTTAAAATGAAAATAATTCTTTCAACAGAAAAGCTTTACATTAAGAATGCTTAGTATAACTTTAATAAAGTTTATACTGAATATAAAAGAAGTGATCTATATTAGTTAGATACATAACTTGCTAACAGTAAGGTAAAAATCTAAGTTTATATGCTAACAAAGCATATAAAAACTTAGATTTTTTTTCTATACTTAAAATATTTTACTACACTTAAAATGTTTTACAAGTCTTTTGTTTTTTTAAGGAAGTCAAGACAAAGGAATGCTCATTTTTTAATTTTTTTTTATTCTAAGATAAAACTTATTAAACCATTAAAATAATTATGCGCATGCTGTTTTAGTTTATCAAGCCAGTGCCAAAGAGCTTTTTAAATATTAAATTACATTGCATTTTTTTATACTTTTATTAATTAGTAAGATAATATATAATGCATGTATAATGTCACACTTACCTGAAAGTGATGTCCTGGTATTCCTTCATGAAGAGATAAAGTCGTAACATCGTACCTTAGTCTAAAAAAAATTTAAAAAGTATTACATTTTTTATTATAATGTACTCATATTAATAATTATTTTTTATCATAATGCCATCATATTAATAAAGCAAATAAAAATGACTCATAGACTAAATACACAACATTTTTATTATTTCTCTGCTTCTATCACTGTAACAATTTTCAATTATTCAAAAGATAGTCTCTGTGATCGTAGTAAGATGGCACAGAAACAACATATAAAGCACAAATAAACAAGATCTAAAAACAGACATGAATTTGCGAACCAACTTTCTACTAATAAGTACTTAGACACATGTGATAAAAAGGAAAGAAAATATTTTCATAAGTTGTATAAAGCCTCTATAAGTGCAAATTAGAGTCCTCTTTTCGGGACATGCTTTCAACAAGTCCTTGTATAACCGCTACATGACTTGGAGATGTAATGGAGGAACCTTCGACGATTTTGAATATTTTTGTATTCCTTAACTCCGCAATTCTCGAGTTAACCTTAGGTTAATCCTAAAACCTGAGTCGCGGTGGCTCAAAGAATAGAGTGTTTATTTCCCAATAAGGGGAAGCAGGGTCAAATCCCACTGGTCAATACGGATTCTGTCTTAGTGATTGACCACGGTTCTGACGTTCTCTTTCATGTCTGGTCCAGCGTCCAGCTCCTCATTTTGACGTCCAATAACTTAATTGGCAGCGTTGAAAGTCGATGCACTGCAGTTAGAGAGGAAAACATTCCTTCGAACTCTTAAGAGTATATTATATATATTTCTATAATTCTATAAATATATAATATTTCTATAATTGTTTTCCACATTAAGATATTACGTACTGCTGTATTGAGAAGGGACTCTTCTACTACGTGTTCCTTAGTTGCTGTAAATCAACCTAGGGTTAACTCGAGAAATTGTTTATGTGTTTAAATTCATGAAAATTTCGATATTCTCTTCAATAAAGAATTGTTTTATTCCCATCTCCTTTAAATTCATTCATTTCATTCCAGTTTCATTCCTTTTAAAATTAGGCACGCACACACACACAATAAAAAGGTTGAATACCTTAATTTTTGAAAGAAAGTATAACTCCTCTGAAATGCATCAAATTTTTAAACGCTGAGAGAGATGAATAAAGTTTGAAATAGATTTAATAAAAAAAGATTAAATATCATATTTAAACAAAGTATATAAAATGCAAATAATGGTTTAAAAACAATCCAAAATAATTCGATAGTCTGAAACTTGTTTCAGAGTTAACAGTGATATTTTTGTGAGTCTTAGAAATTATGCTTCCAGGTGCATAAAAGTAAGAATAAGCTACTTTCAAAGCATGTTTTACTTTGTACCTCACATAAGAATTGGTAAAAATAAATGAATGTTTTATACTCAAATTTGTCTACAATAATTTATTAAATCTGGGAAATCTTCAAAAATGTTAACATGTTTTTTCACTATGTTTTTCTAGTGGCAATGAGTTATTGTTTTTAGTCAACCAAATTTGCCAAAAAATTAAAAGTTTAAAACGTTAGAAATTAAATTATTAGATATGCTAGGCATTATATCTCAGTATTTTAGCTTGATCATTAAAAACGATTCTGTTTGAGATTGTTTATAGGATTCAAGAATAGAAATTGAAACAGAAAAAAGTATGAAAATTCTTACAAACTGGGAAGATTTGATGTATCCAAAAAGAATATTCCTGGAGTTGAATTATCAGGGGCAACTGGAATATAATAAGCAAGAGGTCCTCCTGTTAAATCTTCTGGGACAGCTTGAATTCTGCATAAAAACAAAAATGAAACGTTATTAAATGCCTGTAAAAGAGGCTTTGATAGCTTACTTGAAACATTTTGGAAAATAATAAACTTATATGAAATTGTTTAAAATAAACAAAAATTATCCCAAATTAATGTGCAGAAAATTTTTAATATTATTGTTACTGTGATCATCATCAATCATCATTTTAAAAGAATGTTGCTCTAGCACTGTAATAAGAGTCTTTTAAAATTAAAAGGTACATACGAATATTATAACTTCATCATTGGATTATTTTATATTGTTTATAATACATAATTCATAAGGAAAATTATCACAAATTGCTTACAATAAGTTTGGAAAAATTTCAAATTATGCAAAACTATAATTCCTAAAAGAATTATTATACAATACCAATCAAAATTAAATGCTTAAGTTCCCACTTATTCATCATTCAAGATTTCAAGAAAAAAGTTTTTTAATAAGGATTTAATTTAAATTATTTTTTATAACATAACTACTTAACTAGAGTAATTTTGAAAAACCACCGAAAAGCTTAAAAGGAAATGATGAACAAAAATAATGCAGACCATAAAAAAATTTAAAGTTTTGAAAAATTCAGTTTTTTTCTTGGAAGATTGAAAATTTTTTAATTTCCTTTTAACTTTAATTATAGCAACCAATTAGATCACAGATTTAAACAACCAAAAAGTAATAACTAATTTAAATCGTAAACTGTATTACTTGTGTTCATTTTAAAATAAATAATCCAACATATGGTTCTGGAAAAAAAATGTGATTATTTATAATTTATAATGATATAAGATTACATAAACTCCGTGACAATAAATCGTTTTAAAAATTGAATTGTTCTATTTTTTTGAATTGACTGTTGTTCATTCATTTGTTTAAAGTGAATAAAATCAAATTACGGTTCAGTATCTGTAATAGAATCTGACACAAAATAAGTATTTTTATAATAAGGTTTTGCACGGAGAAAAAAAAATTCGGGTGAAATTACCGTACTGTATGGTAATGACATTTTTTATTTTTTATTTAAAAAAAAAAAAAAAACATAATTCTTATTATTAGAATCAAAATATACGGATCAATTATATTTAAAATTTTATTAAACAGATCAATTATATTTAATTATATATCAAACTGGTAATTTTTCCGTTCATAAAGTAAAGGTTTAAGGATATTCTGGTTTTCAAAAATATAATTCTTAATATCTCAGTAGTAAAAAATACAATACTGATACAGTACAAAACTGATACTTCAGTAAGAAATACAAAACTGAAAAATACAAAATTTAACCGAATAAATGGTTTTTACGCCATGATGTAAAGTACCATGATAAAATTAAATTTGATCACATATAATACCATATTTTATTGTTTAATTTACAAAAATCATCACCAAAGCGCTTCTTAGTGCGTTTCCTAATATTTAAAGAAAATTGCAGAAAATGTTATTTAAATTTTAATTTTTTTTAAGTTTCATTTTATTTTTAACCAGTCTAATTAATATTTTAATTTTTTCAGCATACTCTTATTCCTTTTCTCTTTAAAAAAAAATCTTTTCATTTTAAATAAGTTTCCTTAGTTTATAAATTGGTGTTTAACACTGACTGAAAAAAATGTAAATGTAGTTTTCATCATAATTTTTTTATCTTACTGCAATTTCGTTCGAGGTATATGCTTGAATATTTCCGAGAGTTTACGTGGGATAGTATTTTCCAGCATGTTTCGGTAAGTCTGTAATGCTTCATCCTACAGAAATAAAAGGGTATATACATTAACTTCGGTAGAATTCATATAATAATAACTAAAAATAAGAAGCAAACAAAATTATTTTATCTCTATATTGAATATGCTATTAATCATTTTTAAACGTTGCACAAAGTTAAGGTATTCAACTGATTAAAAATAGGCAATTTCAAATGAAAATCTTAATATTTTTATTATTATCTATATTTAAGCTTTAGTTCATTAGCTCATTTCCGAAACTAAAATGTTTATTTCAGATTTCAAAATTAAAATTTCGATTAATTAATTTTCAGATTTTAAAATTTTTATTTCCGATTTTCAGAAATGAAGTTACAGTTGTTTTTTGCGTATGTTGACACATACGAAACTGAAACCAAAAGCAAATTCACGAAAACAAACTAAAATGTTTTTATTTTTATTTATTTTTTATTTGAACCCTTATTTATTTGGATTAATTTTATTTTTATGACAAATGAAATTAATTTTAAGTAATTGATTTTCGAATTATTATTTTTTTGTAATCAAGATTTTATTACTTATTAAACTAATTTCTAAAGAACGTTTAAATTTGAAAAAATTTCTTTACACTAGCTCACATTACAAAAAAAAATTATAATAGAATTCTTTTAAATTTTTAATGTAGATTTTGTATAATGTTAGAAATGTTTCGAACTAAAAACTAAAGTCTAAGTTTGAGTTTGTTATTTTTATCAAACTTTAAGTACGAATATTTAGAATTTTTCTTTAAGAATTCGACATTAAACAATGTATTTAATTAATTGATTTTTTTCTATTGATTTTTTTTAAAGATTTTAATTTAAAACACATTTATTTTGAAATTTATGCATAACATTTTGTTGTAGATCTGTAAGCGTGCCATGAAAAATTTGTATTTTTTAAACTCAAATTTGCCCTTATTTAAAAAAATATTTTACGAATTTTTAAACTTTACTTTAAATTTATTATTTTAGGTCCCCAGCTTAAACCAGCTTCCAAGCTAGTTGGATTATAAATCAAAATATTAAACTGAATTACTTTTTATCTAATAATTAGGTTTTGCATTAACATGCAATTTTTATAGCTCGAAAAGCTTTTTTTAATAAATTCGACGATTATTTTAAGAAATGAAATCAGACACAAAAACACATTTCATCAGACAGAAATTTTTTAGTGCCAGATTTAAACTTCTGATTACTAAGATAAACTACAATCTTTAAGATATGGTGTCCCAAAAGTTCAGTCTTACAAATACACGAAAGTTCAGATCCCTTAATGTTATCTTTATTTTAAGACAAATAAAAATAATTTTTAATACTTTCATGTTATTTATTTTAGTATCTTTATTAATAATGATCAAAAGTATCTTAAACTTTAACATTGAAAATTTTACATTTAATGAAACTATGCAATTTTAATTGATAAAATATTTTTTATGAATAAAATTGATAAAATTTCTGAAAAAAAGGTACGTCAAGTT
The DNA here is from genome assembly GCF_043381705.1 of Parasteatoda tepidariorum. Lineage (NCBI taxonomy): Eukaryota > Metazoa > Arthropoda > Arachnida > Araneae > Theridiidae > Parasteatoda > Parasteatoda tepidariorum. Next base: position 45,750,156 of record NC_092204.1, on the reverse strand, counting down.
TTATACATCTAGAACTATTCAACGAAAATTACTCAAGTTTCATATTTGATTATAACTTAAGTTTACGTAGTTTGAGAGCATACAAAACAGTTTTTTTTTTAAAAAATGAAAAAGCACATTTTAAGATTCACTAAATCTTTCAAGGAATGGCCATATGTCATATCGTTATTATTATAACATTTTTATGTAAAAAAAATCAAGACACTTATTTTTCAATTTAAAGAATGCACTTACAAGTGAGAAAATTTACAAGCTTACCAAGTAGAAAATAAGATACAAAACAAAGAAAGTATTTAAAACCAGTACATACTCCTGAATTAAAATGCTGCGCTTTATTGTTGCGGAGATATTCATTGAATTCCTTACGAGTGTAATTGAAGCCCAGAGTTTGAATTACCTAGAATAAAAACCAAATTTACAAACATCTTGTTCATTGCAAAAAAACTGATTAACTTTTTTAGAAGAAAAAAGTTTAGTTAATAATAGCGACAACTAAGAAGCTACTAACTCAGGAAACCTAATTTGAAAAATCTATACAACATAGAATTTTATAAATACCGGGAAACTGAATTCTTTAACATAAAACATATACTATGTATAACCAATGCAAAATATTTACTCTTATTAAATTATATTTGCGTTATTTAATCAATTAATGAGTAACGTTTTATTTAGAAATGGTTATAAAACTGCATCATAAAGTAAGTAAATTTGTAAATTTGTAAATTTTTTGCGTCTAAATTTAGATAATTTACCTCATCAAGCATTCGGTATAGATAATGCAGCTTTTTTTTTGTTTTCAAGTCTAAATCCCTAGCACTTATTCGCTTTGTCAAAAAAAAATTTTTAATTATAAATTAATTTGTATTCAGGAAATTAATTATTTGTATTAAGTAAATACAAGAATACTTCCATCTTAATTTATATAATTTCAGACTTTAATATAGTTTCCACTCTTTAGTACCCATCACTCCAATAATGCAACGAATTTACGTTTATAGAAAAAACAATATGTTCTCCAGTTTAAAATAAAAATCTGTTGACAAGCACAGAATACTTTCACTGCTAAAATATTAATTGATATGCTTCATATAAAAGTAAAAAAAAAAAATTCTTTATGTCTAAACAGCAGGTACGAAGGAAAAAATTCCAATATATATCTATATATAATTTTTCCGTTCATATAGTAACGGCTTGCTGGAAATTCTGGTTTTCAATATTATAGTTCTTATTTCCTTACATTTAGTAAAAAAAATACAAAACTTAACCGTTAAATAGTAAATTTAACCGTTAAATAGTTTTATGACTTGTTCTTAGGCATCATGATAAATTAGCAAATTTTATCTCATATTATATTGTTAGTACTATCCCATATTTTATTATTCATTTTAGCAGAGGAATCCGGTAAAAATTATCGAACTTTTTGATGTTCTCATAGAGCCAGAAACCAGATTTGGTGTTCCCACAGAGCCAGAAAACTTTCCATATCGAATTAGTTTTGACCATGCTTCAGTGTACCGTTGAAATAGGATAAAACAGAATATTATGAAATAGTAAAGAGTTAAGTTCTGCGCTTTTTTCTTTTATTAAAAATAAGTTTTTAAAAAAATCTCCATCATGGTCGAGAATTTTTGTGGTATATCGCTTATGGTCTTGTATGTAATTTTAAAATGCTATTAAATATTTTAATAAATACAATTTTGAACCTTCCTAAATATCAAACATTGAATAATATCCTACTTTGTCCATTTCTAATGTTATTCTCGAAACTTCCGCTACACCCATATCATGAATTTTTTGCGCCGTTACGTTGGAGTCCGCCAAATAATAAGATAGTCTTTGCCTGTAAAATTCGTTTCCATTAGGAAGAGCACTGACTCCAATTGCCGATCGAGAACTGGGACGGTATTCCTGAAATGAAAAATAGTTTTAAAAATGTTAATGAAAGGTAACTTCAATTAGAAATGTATCATTACATTGAAATTACGAAAAGCAGATATTTATTTATTTTTTTTACCGTCAGGCACTGAATATAACGTTCTTCCCTATGGAAGGTGCCGGAAGTGTTGCTTATTTTTCGTTGCCGGGTGAGCACCTAGTGACCAGAGTCACGGAGGCGAGCAACACTACCCACGTCACACTGCCACAGATACCCGTTTATAAGGTTTGCCACATTCACACATCACACACTACAGAGGATAACACACAGAGAGAAACATCCATGCCCTGAGCAGGATTCGAACCGGCAGTCATTGACTTCGTAGTCAGGCACGCTAACCGCTCGGCCACGTGGCTGTCTGAAGAACAAATATAGTTTATCATATAAGATATGTTTGCCATCTATACTATGGCTCCAAATTCATCTCTGAATCAAATCCATAAATCTATCCTTTCTTAAATTACAATGGGGAACAAATTTTTTGTTGCACTTATACATATATTTGATCTTATCTACTTTGGTTGTGGAGATTTCAAATTTAAAATTTGTTTTTGCTACTAAAGCTACAGATTTTTTTAATGACATTTTTAGTCTATTTTTTTGTCGAAAAGTACTTGTTTAAAAATAACAGTATATTTAATTCCGGATATTGCACAAGAACCCATATCCGGAAATGTTGTCATCATATTCCACTAGAGGCGCTTCCCTATTATGAACTGCTTCTTCATGTACTTCTAAACTGGTCATAATAGGGAAGTATTCCTAGCCTCGTACGACGACATCCTATGCAATTTTAATCCTGATGGTGTGCCCTAAATCCACTAGAAGTTTGTCGCCTCATTAACGCGACTCCCTTTTAAGTATACTGTTTTTTTAAGTTTGTTGCAATATTTGTGCGGCCCTCTGTTACATATAACGTCTTTAAGCTTGTACATTTTGACAAAAAATAGACTAAAAATGTCGATTAAAATAAACTAGTTCGGAGAGTTTCTTCAGTTTCCAGTTTCATGGATTATGTTCACAATGTCTCAAGCATATTTCAATATAATTATTATTAGAAATTAGTATTGGAAAAAAAAATTAAAATTTTTTTTTTTTTTGTTTAGTTTCATGCAACCTCTAAAACTCACAAATAAAGAGCTTGAGTTAGTTTATAGTTATTTGTTTTAAGTATTTTTGGTTTAAGACCTAAAAATGAATAGCCGCAATCTAAAATTACGCACAGAATGCTTTGCAGTTTAGTTAAAACTGTAGAATCTCATCAGGTAGTGACACGCAATATAAATAATGTAAATGAAAACAGCAAAAGATTTTGCAATGTGTAACAAATATAAATTAGCAACTTAACGATGTGCCAAAATCTACCAATTATCGTTAAATAATTTTTGTTATTTTTCGGGAAGCCATTTGGTCTTTATAGAAATATTTCAAATCAAAATATCCAATTAACATGAGGTTTATAGAATATTCTTCTTTCGGAATTTAAATTAATTGCTTGAAAGATCGATAAAAAGCGTAGTTAAAAACCAAACAAATGGTATGTAGCTAAAGGAGTTCGAATAGAAACCTTCAGATCTGATATTGAAAATTCCCAATAATTTCTGATCAATTATTCAATACTCTTCTCTCAGATCGCCATTTGCTTTGATTCCTTTAAAAATGATATTTCTAATTAAAAAAATCCAATCAACATAATTATTTTCGAACAACATTCTTTTTTTCAGAACATAAGTTTACTGCTTGCAAGATGAAAAAAAAACTGCATCTGAAATCAAGACAAATGGCATATTAAGTTGCAATAACAACCATCCAATTCATATCACAATAATTCTCAATAATCCCTGAATGTATAATAAGAAGCTTTTATCGGATAGCCATTTGCTTTTGTTTTTGAAAAATTAATTAGTTAATAAAATTAAACTTTTTTAATTAAAAATTTCATCTAACACAAAGATTTTAAAACTGAACTTAAACTTATACTCCAAACTCGTTTCTCTTTGTATTTAAAAATCGTATGCACCGCGGCTATTTTGAGTGTTCAACTTAACGATACATTTTGTTTTGCTGAGCATAAATTAAAAGCTTATAAATGTATAATTACGAAGGTGTGCAGAAAAATGCACAGAGAGTACGATGAAAGAAAGAAATGGTTAACGTTAGATAATTAGTTCAAGAATTATTAATGGCCAAAAACATAGAGTAAAAAATACCATCCGGACCGCTCTACAGACCGTAGAAATGCACATATAGAGAAACGTGACGGGTTATAAAAAAGTCAGAGGTGATACTAATAACAACGAAAGAAAAAGAGAGAAATGATTACATGTTGCCAGATAAAATTCTAGAAATTTATTTGAATTTTTAAAAAATATGAAAAAGTTGTATTCTAGAGAGATAAAAATTGTTCCCTATTTGAACTGTTATTAAAGAGTGAAATTGATTCTGCTTTATTTTTCTAATTGAGATATACATTCTGTATTCCTTAGGTTTAAAAAAAATAAATAAAATCAAAATATTTTCTTAGATACAGATGATATTTTTCTCAAATCCAGGTTGCTTTTCAGTAGAAAGGTTTTGAATTTTTTCTAATGCTTAAAAAAATATGATTCTATGGTAAACAGTTTATAATTAAGGATTTAATTTTTTGTTCCAGCCAACCATAATAAATTAAACTCAACTTCTTTAGGAGATAAAGATGCTTTGCTTTAACTGTTACTTCTGCTAACCACAGTTCCTTATGTAACTAAATTCTATGTATCGTTGCTAAGATAGAAATTGCAGCCAGTGTCAAACCTCTATATTTTAATATTTTAATTACTTTTTTGAAAGCCATAGTTAAATATAATCCGAGTTGATTTTGCCCTAAATTTTGCTGAAGCAAAAATAATAATATGAAAAAGAATATAGTGGAAAATAATGATAAAAATAATGCAACTATTACTTACATGCAATTATTACTCATATACTCTTTTGTTTTTTCTATTAAAATGTGGCAGATGAGTAAGCGTCACATGTTAATATAATATAATAACGTCACCTATCACTTGTCATATAAACGAATGTCATCTGTTAAAAAATAACTAAGTAAATGTTAAATGTTAAAATTCAGACTAGGTATTAAATGTCATTTAATATATAAATGTGAACATATGGAATTTTGACATGTGTCAAAAAAAGTCATCTGTTAACAGATTACTAAAGCAGTACAAAAATACGACTTTTTATCTGTTAAAATGTGACAGATGACATTAACATAAGAAAGTCAGCTGTGTAATAAATCACTTGAATGCGTATTGTTAACGTGTCTGATCACTCAATGTATCAATATACAATTCAACATGTTTAAAAGATGGCTATAGTTCAGTTGTTTTTGTTAAAGAAAGTGCTTAAGTCAGTCCTTATTCTGACAAATGCTTATACATTACTTGATTAAAAACATCATTCGTTTAAAAAATGTACAAATTGGAAATAGCAGCAGAGATGTTTCATACACTCAAAAATAGGCGCCCATTTTCAAGATTTACCAGACGCGACTGAGAAGGAACAAAAGGGATTTGAAATATAAAACGCAAAGTTGTCAACCAAAAATGAAAAAAAAAGGTGAGAAACAAACTAGAAAAACCACAGTAGGGAGAGAAAAAAAATAAAAACAGAACAAGAAAAACCACATTGTCCGAGAGAGGCAAGTCAGGGTAAAATGTACTTCCACGCGCTATGGAAAGATGGAGCGGAACTAATGTCGTCAACAAGGGAATCAGCAATCACATGAGTAAAACAAGATTCCTGGGTATTAAGATGAGCTGATATGACTGGAGTGGAAATAATTTTGGCATTGTCGAAATTGAACTTATGCCCAAGATTCTAACAATGTGCAGCAATTGATGATTTTTCGAATTCTTGATTACTAACATATCTATCGCGCTCCTTAAGTCTGAATTTTAAAGCGCGTCTAGTTTATCTGATGTATCCAAAATCGCACTGACAAAGAATTTGGTAAATTCCCCAGCGATTATCAAAACTAATTAGGATCCTATCTTATCAATCAAGTCCTATCCTTTTAATCTACATTATCCTTCTAATCAAGTAATATCTTACCAAATCTGTTTCTTGGGATTATTTATTAAATTAAAAACGCTTAAGGAATTTATCGAAATAAAGCCTTAAGTTTTTGCGAAATAGAACGAATAACAATAAAAAAAAAGAATAAGCTCCTTTTAATAGTCATCATGTATTTTATGCAATACATGGCTATTTTTCCAACCTTTTTATTCTTAAAACCAATTATTTATATTTTGAAAAAAAGTACTATTACAATTATTAGTTACATTTTATACAAATTTAGCAATATAAATATTCGCACCTTGAACGTGCAAGTTAACCACTCTTACATTTGATTCCGTGGTATTATCTCCCAACTTGCATGGAAACATTTTATTAAATTCGCAGCAAAAAGGTGCTCCAAAAGTGTACCATGTTTGTATTTTTCAAAATTTTCTTGTACGTGACACGCTTTTAAGATGAAATTTCGTAATAAAAATATTGCTTCACAAAACAGTTATTGTTTGCTACCACTGCCATCATAATAAACAGTTAATTAGAACATATAATTAAAATGACAAGTGTTTGAGATATCTATATTTACATTAGAATAGAAATAAACTTTATAAATGTCTTACATTTTGTATAAAATCTTCGAGTTTCTCTAGGGCTGGTATTAGGAAATTTTGAACAGCATCACTGGCGTTCCGTTGAATTTCGAGCCTAAAATGAATTAGAAAAATTACCTTGTTAACAGTTCAATTAGTCATCCCATTACAAAAGTGGGACTGTTTCAAAAAAGAATTTAAATACTACACCGAGGGGGAAAAAATTATGGTCAAAACTGCCAGAATATGATAAAATTTACCGTGTTTCTGGCTCTATGGGAGCACTAATAAACACGGTACCAAAGCACTTAGTCATTACCAAAGCACTTCGGTAATGACTTTTAGTAAAATTAACAGCAAAATATTGTTTTACAATTTGAGTTAAAATTTGGTAATTTTTTCATGATACCTTAGAGCGTGGCATAAAAACCATTTATTCCGTTTCTCAATTTTGCATTTTTATTAAATGTGTTGTAATAAGAACTATAATTTTGAAAACTAGAATTTTAGGTAGAACCATATGAACGAAAAAATTACCAAAAAGTTTAAATAAACACAATATAATTTTCTTCCCTGTTCATAATTATTAGAATGTCACGAAATTCATTAAGCTCTATAGTGAGATACAAGTTAGGTTTTAAACTCCGAATACTAATCTAAACAAAAACTTACGCTTCATCAGATGGTACTGCAGATGTTATGTTGAGGAAAGGCTGATAAAAAGCGGAGTTTTCTAGCTTCTCGTTTTTAAAGTTACGGCGAGTTGAGGGCTGAAAAAGTAAAAGGAAGCTAATCATTAAAAGCTAAACTAAACAAAAGTTTTTCAATATTACAAGTACCATTAACTTTGTATTAGCTTTTTATAACCGTACTAAAAGAAAACAAAAAAAAAATTTAAATCTAAATTATTAAAACCTCCATGAAAAAAACGTGCTAAAAAAAAAAGCAGAAATCTCACAAAAAGGATAAACGCAGCAACAAAGGTAACGAAGGTAATAAAAATTAAAATATGACCACCGAAGCTGACGTCTTCAGGGGGTACCGGCCCCGGTAGCCATAAAACAAAACCTTTTCTATTGAGGGGGTGGCAAATGCCTAAAGTAACACCCTCAGTACCCCGAAGGTTTTGTATAGAAGTATACTTTTTATAACCGTTTATGCTCAAAATACATGGGACATCATTGACCTTTTTATTTGCAATTTTCGTGTTCAGCAATCAACTTAAAAGAAAACATAATAGTTTGTTATACCCTGTTCACTTAATTTGCATTTTGATTCTCCTACAACGGTTAAAAATTTGTTGCGGTATCTTTTTATTAAATAAATAAATAAGAGTTATTTAAAAAAATGAGTGTCTTGTTTAACAATCTAATTTAATGCAGAAAATTATGTTAGAGGAGAAATAAAGACCTTCATTCCTTCGCTTCTATTATAATTAGCGAAAAAAATATATATTAAATTGAAAAAAATTTAAAATTTCACGGGGAAAATTATTTTTTAACTTTGATTTAGGAGTTGTCAACTTGATAAACTCTAAGAAATATCGCTTATCTGCGTTCTTAAACGAGGATAAAACATGGTAGAGAAAGTAACTAACCAAAGAGTAGTTGCTGGAAGTGAAATTCGTACGAATGCCTTCTCGCATTAATTCAATTTGTTCGTCAATCTATAAAAGAAAAAGTCGTTACTTTACAGCCGTAGACAATGAAAACGCTAAAAAACGATAAAACAGTTTTTGAATAAATGCTTCTACCTGAGTTCCCAGAGCTCGATACCTCATTATGATATTCCAATACTGTTTAGTCACTTCTGGTTTCATGTACTCCAACATATAGCGCATTGCCATTTCAGGATACCATAAATTTGAGACAGGAAATAAATAGCTATCAAGTTGAGAAATTTTAATTATTATCTATACTAAAAATAGCATCATTTAGTTATATCCACATCTATACACACTATGTAATTATCGTTAATCGTATACATATTGAAAACAAATAAGAAACAACAGCCGATAAATTAGCTATCGAATTCATTGGCTAAAGTTCTGACCCTTTGCATTTGGTATTATGAATTTATTTTTATTTATACAGATGCATACAACAAAAGAATTTTAGCTTTTAAGTGCTCTAAAACGTATATAAAAGGAACGCTTTAGAAATTGTTTGGTGATTTGTAACACGATTTTAATGTTTTTATATTTTTTATCGTAAATATATACCATTATAATGGAATTATAGCTAAATGATAAAATTATCATCCCAGTATTATTTTATTATAATTAATGCTAACCAAATATTATTTGGAAAATAAGACAATCAATCATGAATTATGTAACAGTATATTAGCTTAATGTAATGATCATTAATAATGTATTATTAATGATCGTTAGTTTAATGAAATCATTTTCTGGTGGTCTGTTGTGTAGAATTAAGACACATAAAATTAGAATCTTACTTTCCGGACATAAGCTCGTCCAACTTGCTTTGCAAGCTTGTTACGAATAGCTGAAGATTGTTTTGAACCATAGAGCCTTCTGGTGCACGGGGAAGCATCTGGTTTCCTCTTTCTAAAAATTCACTCAGCATGACCTGTCAGGGTGAAATATTTATAAAACTAACAATTATCTAAAATTATCTATAATCTATAATAATTGTACTAAAAGAAAAAAGTTTTAAGCCGTTTTAAATTTAAAAGCTTCTACATATTTTCTATTATAAGCGTAATCAGATTTCCTTTTTTTTTTTTCAGGGTGACTAGAATTCACTTGGACATATGATTCACTACAATTTCAAAACGGAGCTTTCAAGTAAAGATGTAAACATGAAAATGTTACTATTTGCAACAAATTTTCAAACCATTCATCTTTGGCTTTTTTGCAAATCTGTTAAATGGTGCAAAACTGTGTTATAAGTCGAAATTCTCCTACTTGTCCCAAACCTCACACAAGAATCTTTTTTATGAGGAATGCCAACATCTTATGCTAATACTAACCCTTGTATCCAAAAAGCACCAGTCAGGTGAAATTCTCGCTCCACTTTTGTGTGCTTTTAGATCTGTGGGTCTGGAGCTGAATCTTTCTGGAAAGTGTATTTTTGGACCAACAAAGAAGGTACCTTTTTCAACCAAGGAAGCACCTTCAAAAATCAGTTTGCGATGCAAATATTTAGTTACAAACTTTCTCCCAATTATTTTTGCAATTATTTTGCAACAGCCATAATTGTCAAAACAGTCTTGGGAAAAGAGATTTTGAAAAGAAAAGTAAGCCAGGATGCTATGAAAACTATTTTTACTCCTCATAGAATATATATTTGCTGAGTATCAGTACTAAAAATATTAAGCTTGGAAATTACAAAAGTTTAAAAAAAAGCATCAAAGATAATAACTTGGCGTGTTTTAATTAGACAAGAAATCATAATCTGAAACTCAGCAACAGAACGATCAATATCTCATACTGAAACACTAAGCTTTGGAGCTATGTTCAGAAGATTTTAAACACAAGAACATTTAAAAAAATATAATTATTATTTACATTTCAAAGTAGAACTAACTAGTATATCATATTTTACTTCACAATTGGCATTGAATAGCTGACCCACACAGCGGATACGTTGACTCTTAAAGTTTAATTTTATAACTTTTTAACTTCAAACAAGTTTAACTCCAGAACTTTCTAACTTCAAACAAGTTTAATACCATAACTTTCTAACATCAAACAAAAATGAGGACTTAAAAGTTTCACTTACCAGCCAAGCATGGAATGGTCATGTGTGAAAAATTCTTCTGTCCACATTGGTTATGAAAATTTTTATTTTCAGGAGTAGATATTTTAATAAAATCACTGCTGAATTCTAATCAACATAAAGTATTTATCGAGAGGACCGGACATCATTTAAATTACTTTTTATTCAATGCAAAGGCATGAGGCAATAAAATGATGAGCCACATTTTTCCTAAGATGACATTTTTACACGAAACGTTTCCTTGATATTGTTTCCAATTAAATTTTCGGAATTTCAACTATATAGCAATTTGAATTCTCCCCTGAACGTTTTGAAAATGTGGCTTATCACTGCATTTCTCCAAACCCTTCAATACTAGCTTAATATTAGAATAAAATATTCGAATGAAATAAACTTGGAATTTTTGTTTCAAATATATCTACTAAGCATTGGAGTATTTTCAGAAGATATTAAATATCGATACATATAAAAATATTATTATAATTAAAAATTTGTTAACGGACCTTTCGTTTTTCATATGATTTCAAACTGTAACTTGTCAACTTGTCGTCATATCGATGGTCACCTAACTCAGTAGCTTTTTCGGGATCATTTAACAAATACATTTGCCAGTATTCGCTGAACATGGTGTTCGCTGATTCTTCTAGCTGATCGATTTCTCTGAGTTCTGATGATTCAGCCATAACATAATTGTATTTACCCGCATGCCTGCGTGTGTTAGTTTCCAGAGAAGACAAAGCCTAAAAAAAAATTATAGTTAACGAAACAAACACTTATCTTAAAATACCTACAGATACCATTTATCAAAAAAGCAAATATATTTTTGATTATCATACATTTTTCATGCATTAAAATTATAATCGAAATAAACTCCCACAATTAAAAAAAATCATCATTCCCTCGTAATTTTTGTTGTTTACTTTACTGCAAATATTAAAGAAGAAAGTGGTAAAATATGTAGGTTTAAAATAAGAAGATATTTTCCTCACTTACCTACCACTTTAATTTTAGTTTCATAAATTATCGTTTTAAGAACAAAATGTAAGTTTTCTAATTGCTAACAAAATACAATGAACACTGCGAAAAAAAAGAAAAGGAAAAAGAAAGAGAAACGAAACAACCTGATTAACTTCTGGACCCTAGTTATCGGATCTTCCCGTACTGGGACTCAATCTAACGGTTTGAAGGAGGGCTAAGCTATTTTTAAACAAATAAATGCTTAACTTTCCTGAAACTTTTGGTATATTACTGGTTTCGTGGAATATTTCAAGCACGAAACAGCATCATTTTATAAAAGTATCAAATAGTTTCTGTAATGCTTTTTAAACATATTATTATAAGTAGTAAGTCTCATTTAATAAAGGAAAAGTTTCTTTGGTAAAAAATCGGGGAGACATATAAACTAGAAATAACATTCACGCCTATTTTACGTGGTTACACGGTAAAATATTGTTGCATTTGTCATGCTAAAGTTAAAATTTCTAATTGCTCAATTTTATATATTTGCTTACATTTTACAGAATGTAAGCAAATAAAAGTTCATTGATGAAGGAAACAACGATGATATCATTGTATCAGCAAATAAAACGACATTTAATCATTATAAACCTAAAATTGCTTAAGAAGTAATCAATCGAGTCGATTATAAATATTTAAAGCAAACTCCACTATACATATTCCATATTTTAAAAAAAATAATTTCATCACAGTGTTTATTAGTTCGAAAAGTTTGGAGACTATTTTAAGTTAAAATAAAAGCTAGCGTATATAAACTGAATTATTATTACAATACGCAGTTATGAATTTCATGTTTCATAAGGTAACGCGTTAACAAGTTTTCATTTTTTTAAATCTTAGCATCCTTGTTACGTTTATTCTTTTTCTTCAGTAAAACTATCATGCAAGCTAAAGTTGAAAATTTCCTAACTCTTTAAAGTTCCTAAGACAGGACGTTATGTTTTTAACATCTTATAAAAAAAATTAGTGTTTAAAGATAATTGCTTAATTTTTCGTGACTCGAATTGAAGATTCCCTTAAAAATAGATATACATTCACTATGTGATTTATTTTTAAAGTAAAAATTTCTAACAGTGAGCTGTTCGAGTAAATGTGGTCTGAACTTAATTTTTCTTCTTTTTTTCAATTATATTAAAAATAAATAACGTACTATATTCCGTTTCATAATCCATAATAAAGTCAAAATTGCAATTATTTAAGGCTCAAAGGTAGTCCTTAGTAATCATATTTTGACCCATTTTAAAAATATATATTCTCAATAAGAGTTACTTAAGTTGGAACATAATTTGAAGATTCATATTCGAGGCCGATCAAAATAAATGAGTTGAGTAAAAAGAGTGCCCTATTCTGAAAATTGTACGTATTAAATGATGTTAATGAAATTAATTTGTTTTTTCAAGAATTGTAAAACATATACCTGAAAACTACAAATAAAAGAGTTTAATATTTTCAAAATAGAGCAGATTGTTTATTTTTCTCAACAAATATAATCAAACTTATATTAATTGTAATATACATTTTTTACACTATTCAAGTAGATTCATTTAAAACTAACTTAATTTATGTAAGCTGTATACGTATAGCATTGTTCTAAATTAAAGGGAAAAACAAATTCCTGTGTACATTATTTGCTCTTCTGGTCACATTCCCCTGAACAGTACAAAATATACACTAAAATAAAAACGAACAGAACAGCAGGGCTGAAGCTTACTGCTGCATTTGATTATGATAATTCAGATTCAAATAGTAGCAATAATTAGCAACTACTATTTATTTGGTTCACAAAAATTTCGCCCCTCTCTTTTTAAATATGTTCTATTTCCTATGGATTCATAATTCGAATTCTGATGGAAGTGTAATGATTAAATTCACGTTTGTACTGTCAGATAAATTTATCGTTTCCTCATATGAATAATAGCAATTGTCCTTACAGTTTAGGTATGCTTTTGGTGACATGGAGGTTTAAATGTAGTTTTGCTCAATACAAATGCTTTTTAGCTACAAGCTCATAAAAAGATAGCTTGGACCTCTGTAAATTCCATCGAATGGTAAAATTTGCCATTGGGTAAAACAATGAGAATAATTTTTACCCACTAAATTAGCCAAGAGGGAAGTTAATAAACTAATGAATGCTAAATTTCAAAATTAATATTTGTTTTAGTCTCTGACGTAAGTTCTTTTGTTCAAACAACAAAAATTATTTCTATTAATGTCCATGTCAAAATATGATTCAATACTATATTAGCAATCGTTAAATCTCTACCTTAATTGTTGATATTATAATTTTTTCTTTTTTCTGTGGGTCGAATGTATCTTTAAATTGTTTCCTTCTTTTTTTTTTTGTTGTACATTTTGTTTCCAACATCGAATCAAAAATGTTCATCTAAATCTTCCTAGCAAAATTTTACACATTTGTATAAAATACTTTATGTATTTAAACGATATGGCGTTACACTAATCGAAATTTCTCGAAAAAATTGGTTAAATAACAATTTATTTCATAGTTATTTTGCCATACTCAATAAAAACAATCAAATAACCGTAAATAAGATGGTAATCAAATTGTTAACTGAGAGAAAAAAAGTTTATTAACTGCTTTCGCCTAATACGGTAGAACAACCAGAATTTTATCGAACCAACTAAGCTCACCTAATGAAGCCACTGAGTTCCCGGCAATTGCGTATATATTATATAACCGAGAGAGCTAATCTGTCAGTCTCATGACCCGCAGAACTAAGGTTCGCATCCCAGCGTTGACACCACAATATCTCCTTTATTCCCTTCAACACATGAAAAGTTTCTAGTGTACTGCACGTCCTAATTTGTGTCTTGCACTCTCCAATTGCCCATTACCTAACAAAAAACCTTATCTCCAGTCAAATTTCTTTTTATGGTTTTGAAACCGTGCTAGTTGTAAATGGTTATAAAAACCGTATAGTTTTTATCCATGGTTCAATAACCATACTAGTAGTAAACAGTTTTGAAATCGTAAAGGTAAAAAAAAATTACCGTAAACTTTACGGTTAATCGGATGGACAGGCTGCTACCGGATATTTTACCATTATTTTAGGATGAAATTTCTGTCAGAATATAATTTACATAGGTTACACTCAGATTTAAATTAAAAGTAAGAGCTGTTAATTCAATCCAAAACAATGTTCTCAAAAAAGAAGTTACTTTTTTTACCAGCTAATGTAACATATTACTTGGAAAAAAGTGTCAACTCTTGACTTCGATAAGAATTGAAAATATCGGAAGTTGATTGCATTTTTTATTGCTGTAGCTTTACTAGTATTTATCTAATGCGACAAAACGCTCGAAGTACTGAATATGTAATGTCCGCTATCCTTCAGCTTTTATGACAGCGATAAATCGCTGTAATGAATATAATATTTAGATATTTAAATATTAATAATTTTGTATTTAATACTGTTTTAACTTAAATTTACGTTTTCCCTTGCCAAATTTTTTTTAATTTTATTATTATTATTTTTGGAAAAGGTACAGGCGTTTTCATGTAAAGGGTAACTTGGCCAAAAAAAATAAGTAAGAAAACAATTTAGAATGCATGTATAGATTTCCCCTTTTTTTCCAGATTTTTGTTTTTTTATACTCATGAAATTTTAAAATCTTTACACAGTTACGCATGAAATTTTAAAACTACTTGTTTACTAAGCCTGTTCTTTTAAAATGATAATTAAATTGTTTATTTATTAATAAACACTTTAATAAGACATTACTTTGGGTGAACAATTTATTTATTTGAAGAAGATGCAAAGCACATTTTTATGTATTTCTCCTATACTTGTTCACTAGCATTTATTTCAGTACATTTTCAATCTGAAAGAAACTATTTTACTAACATAATACGTCAGCCTAGACATATACAATTAGAATATATGGATAGAAGCTTAAGCATAGTTTTTAGCAACATAAATCAGCAGAGCTTTATTCATATTTTCTTGAATACTGTACCTTCATCGTGTTTTAAATATTTTCAACAAATGAAGAACAATTCAAAGATACTTTTGAAGAATAGTAACACTTTGTTAAATTCAGAATATTTTAGATTAAAAAAAACTATTAAAATCTTTTTTAATCCATTACTCATATCCTACGGTGACGCAAGAATAATTATATAACGTACGTATGATTTTATTCATACGTATAATTTTATTCATAACGTATAATTATATTACCTGACGAAAATTCTCCAATCAAATGTTACATTATTTCATTACATAAAATTAGTAAACCACGTGAATAAAACTATGATATAATCATTCAAGAATTGCTTTTTAAAGTATGATAATAATCTCAAGTTAATTATTTTAGATAGTTTATATCAGAATGGAAAGTAGTAGTTTTTTAAAATTTATATAAATTATTATACGTAATATTAAAAAAGGAAAATTATGTGATTTTTATTTTATAAATATTCTTACTTAAGCTGATAAAGAATCTTTTTAAGGTATTTTTTTGTTGCATAAAATATCTAAACAAAAGGGAAAAAAATCAAATGGAACTGATGAATGAAAAATTTATAATCGGTTTGTAACGCAAAGCTAACTAATAAATTCATGTAACCGTGCTAGTATAAAGTTGAAATTAATTATTTTCCATGGTTAATATTATTTTATGTATATTTTTTGACAAATATAAATACTGCTCATTAAATTAGAGGCTGATTTTTAAAGTAGTCAAATGAATAAAGTATTTACCAAAAAGGATGGATTCTTGTACTTACTTGAGTTTGTTTGTTTTTAAGTATTACTTAAGTTTGAAACAAACTGCAAATACTAATTATATCCGGCTTATTATATCCCGAGAAAAAATTTTAAATTAGATTTATTAGCATATAAATTTTAAAATTCATTAAAATGTTTATATATGTTTTTAGAACATTTTTAGCTTCATAACTTGCATTATCTCATTCATTCAAACATTTTGAAACTGGCTTGAAACTTTAAGCTTGTTTCCATTTATTAAAATTTTAAATTAACTGCAATTAGCTTATAATCTGAATTTAAATTCTTGCGTTATATTTCTTATAATATGGAATAGTAAAGTGGATTGTATTTAGAATGATATTTTTATGCCATAATTTGTATTGTATTATGCATTTATACAATACGAAACAATACAATACAATACTAATAGCAAACTGCATACTTATATATAGTGGAATGCCTTTATATTACATTTTTATTGCAACAAAAGCTTTAGAATATATTAATGTTTTTATATATATTTCGAATAATATTCTGAATTTCGCTATGTACATAAGCTTTTCACTTAATTAAAATTTAAATGCACACTATGAGTTTATTATATCCGAAGGACTATTTTTAATTTTAAAGAGCAAAACTATCTGCAAATTGCAAATTATCCGTGGGAAATATTTTAAATTAAATCTATTGTAATAGAGAATTTAAAATACATTAAAATTCATTTTTATCGTTAATAAAAGAAGTCAAAAAATTATCTTGGGATTTACAATATTTTTACTAATTTCACATCGAAAATTTCATTGAACAAAATTAATAAATAAGTTAATTCCTTGCTTTATTTTTTGTTTAAACTTTCGATAAAAAAATCAAAGATGAATCACGTTTCATATCTATTTCTCATAACGAAGGATTGGATTTAATTAAAAAAAAGGCATTTAGTAAAAAATATATACATTAAAACAAATCAAAGCAAAAAAAAACTTACCAATAAGAAAAACGACGTAATTAACCCTAAAGGAAAAATAACTGAAAACATTCTAACCAAATATTAAAAATTATTATAATTTTATTGATATTATTGCAGGAAAAGTTTCTAAAAAGATTCCTTCTCTACTCTGTTGTGATCTTCTCTCATCTGCAGACGATTTATATACAGTTAAACGTGATTCACAGATGTTTTAAAAACTATTCTTCCCTCTGGGTAGAAGAACAAATACAACCTGCGCATGACTTAAACAAGTTTTCTTATCGTTTGCTCTAAGAGAAATTTAAAATACATCACTTTGCGAATGAAATTAATTTTAATGGCAACAACATATTGATTTTTTTTATTGGCAATACTCGATTATGATTGAGGCCATACATTTTTATTTGAATTAATCAGTCTGTTTTGAATCGGAAGAAATGTTTATTGCAAATAAAAAATTATTTTATTCTTCAAGACTTAGATTAAACAAAAAGAGAAACGAGATTTTCGGAGAGTATATCTACATCGTCGATCTTATTCATTTATTTGTTTTTCTTAAAAAAAAACAAACTTGAACTATAAAATAATCTATGTGAACTTAAGAGCATTCAGAGGCATGAACCGGTTCTAAAAAAGAAAACTTAACATTCGCGGAAGTTCAGGTTTAGGAATTTATCTATTTATTATGCAAGATGAAAACAAATCTTAAGATTGTTTCAGTAAAAAGTAAAAGAAAAAGTATTTAAATAAAGAGTTTAGTTTCAAACATATAGCTTCAGTTTCTTTTAAAACTTAAAAAAAAAAATTATAAATAAAGGAAGAAAATGAAAAAAAAATGAAAAATTTTGTGCCTTTATTAATTTGACTTCAAACATAAATAAATTATTTATAATTAATTATTAAAATTTTATAAATAGAAGAAAAAATAAAGTTTTAAAGAGTAAGTCATTAAAATAATTTAGTAATCTAACTATACATAAACAAATAAAGATAGTGTCGCAGTTACCCAGAAAAATCACATGGTACGATCCAGTTTTCCCACATTAATTTTAAGGTTTTTTGGTTGTCATCAGCATAAAATTAATAGTTTTCGTGCAAAATACTCTTGTAATTTTTTTTATTTATTAATTTTTTTATTATTATTTTGTCTATCCTAAATTTAAAGGTACCTGTAATATTTATTTTTCCTACTTTACTATTATTAAGTTCTTCTAAATTAGGAGTTAAAAACTAAGAGATGTTTTTTAATTATAACGTGATTCCATAATATTATCTCACTACGTTACCTTTTATGAAAAACTAATTGAAATTGGTGTCTAAACTTATTAACCGTTTTTGGTTTAAAGTAAATTAATATGCTATGATAAATTACCGTTAAAGGGATTACTAAAATGATTTAGAACTTAACGATCAGCTCCATGCACAAATTGTATTGAATATATCAATCGGATGTTTAGTTAGCAAAAGTATTAAATTACGGTTGTGAATTCATCAAATTTTATACATTATTACATCCAAATTTTATATAATATCATATTTTAAATGTTATTTTAAAAACATGATTACTAAGCAAAATAATTTAAGTTCACTAATAGGTCTTAATCGAATCATAANCCCTATAGTTCGTTGCGATCGCGAATGCAAATTTTATATAATATCATATTTTAAATGTTATTTTAAAAACATGATTACTAAGCAAAATAATTTAAGTTCACTAATAGGTCTTAATCGAATCATAAGGGAAATAGATCAAGATCTTTCATATTATTTTACCAACTAAATTTGACACAAAATCTATAATTTAGTTTAAAGAAATGAATGTTGGAAGAGTGGGAAGTGAGAGCACAAGCGTAAGAAAAAGAAATATTTTATGGTGCGTATATTTTGTAATTCTCGTAGAAAAAACTGTTTTTTGCGAAGCAATCATCTTGGTAGAAGAGCAACAGTGGCTTTATCCCCTAGTATTCGTAAAAGAAAATGTCTTTATTATTATTATTACTGTAAAATGAATGTAAGTTTTTAAATCAGCTATAATTTTGATTAACTATTCATAAGTTCGACAAGCGAATTCGTTAACTTAATAATATTGAATAAGTTGATAGATTCAACTCATTACATCATTCAATAAGAAATACCTAGTTCAAGAATACGCTCCGCGAAAGAAACTAAAGACATTTTGTAAATATTATTTACCGGTAAAGAATTATTAAATCATATAAGGCAAAAAAATAAAAAGTTCAAGACTTTCCTTAAATGCATTATGTTTGCAAAATTGCTAATAATATTGTGACATTATACAAATCTTGTTTTGTGTCCTTCAATATAGCTAATGTAAAATGATAAGTCATTCAGCGATAATTTGTATTAATTATTTACAAATTCGAAACAAAATTTATTTATCTGAAACAAAATTTTGTTCAAAAAACTAATTAAAAGCATAAAACGAATTAATTAAATCCTTGATAGAGTTGTATCAATAATTTGGTCAAAAATGTTCGTTAAAATTTATTATTTCAATTCTCATTTCAGAAAATTAAATTTAATTCTAATGATGCAGGAAGAAATTGAAATGTAATTATTATAACTAAAATTTTCCTAATAACAATATTTAGAATTTCATACGATTAAATGAAAATCACAATCAATTATTATACATCTACTAGACGAGTTTTTTTTTTTTTTAATTCTTCTTAGAAATTGGGCTTTTAGAAAAGATGCCAGATCTCAGTGTTAATATTAAAATATAATTTTAAATTGAATAATTTAAATTGATACTTGAAAATCGAATTTTTAAATGTAATGCATTTTTATTTATTTCATATTGAATGAATAAAAAGTACAATTGATAAATTTGGAAATACATTTATCTGTTCAGCAATATCTTCCATCGCCTACAATAGAGGTTCACTATATATGATTTCAATGAATTTAAATTTTGCTTAATTCAGCCCGAACAGAACATTTGCTTTCATTGTTTTTTTTACCTACTCTTAGTGAGGCAGCTATTACCATGTTCAGAACTGAATAAAATGACAGTGTTTACTTAATTAAAAATTATTCCCTTATTAAGATATTTTTTATATATTTTTATAAATCAACTAAGTCCGCTCACCTACCTCCGTGATTGTTTCTCATTCATCGTTTTGTTCTTCTTTTTAAATGTCGATATTTTCCACAAAAAAAGAACATTTTCGCAAGTAGCACAGGGATATTGAAATAGCCTTAATACACATCATCCGACATTGCAAATATCGGAGAAATTCACATTATAAGTCCCTTTGTAAAACTTTTCAATTTAAACTTTATTTTGCTTTTATATCAGTAGTTACTTTTTGCCGTTTCTGCGCCGACGGTGCCGAAGGTGCCGTCGAGTTGAGTTGAGTTGTTTCCCTCCTGCTGCTGAGTTGAGTTGAGTTGTTTCCCTCCNCGACGAAGCATCCTTTCATGCTTCTGGCATTGTTAATCGCCATAATGTGCGCATATCCGGATCTGAAAACCCCTATGAATACCGTGAAACACAAAGGGATTCCCCAAGGGAGTAGTGTGGACTAATGCACGACTGAGTCATTGGGCTTTTCTTCTTTACAGAAAAGACGGTCTCATCAGTCGTATACTTACTTGTTGGAAAACTTCGTATTTCCACAACTAGAAGAGCTTCAGCCACATGTCTTTTTGCAACAAGATGGTGCACCACCTCATTGGGGTATCATCGTTCGTAGTTCTTTGAAAGGAAGATGGATTGGGCGAGGAGGTCCAATTCCTTGGCCACGCAGATCACCTGATTTTACTCCGCTGGACTTTTTTCTTTGGGGATTTATAAAGGATAATGTTTACAGGAGGATCGTGTCGAACATTGATGGCCTAAAAGCCAGAATTACAACCGCAATAGCCTCTGTGGATGCCGACATGCTTGCCGTTACCTGGAGTGAAATTAACTACCGACTTGATATTATTCGTGCGACGAAGGGGGCACACGTGGAAGTTCATTGACAAGGGTCATGAAACTTTTTGAGTCTATCTAACCATTTATGTTATTAATTTTAATCTATCTTTATTATTTTATGACTCATTAAACATCAAAATGGGTCCGGGACTTTATAAACACCCTGTATTATCTACTAGGCAAGTTTTTTTTAAAAGTTCTTCTTAGAAATCGGGCTTTTAGAAAACATGCCAGATCTCAGTGTTAATAATAAAATATAACTTTAAATTGCATAATTTAAATTGATACTTGAAAATCGAATTTTTAAATGTAATGCATCTTTATTTATTCCATATTGAATGAATAAAAATTAAAATTGATAAATTTGGAATTACATCTATCTGTTCAGCAATATCTCCCATCGCCTACAATAGCGGTTCACTCTATATGATTTCAATGAATTTAAATTTTGCTTAATTCAGCTCGAACAGAACATTTGCTTTCATTGTTTTTTTTTTTTTTCCTATTCTTAGTGAAGCTATTACAATGTTCTGAACTGAATAAAATGACAGTTTTTTCTTTATTAAAAAATATTCCATTATTAAGATATTTTTTATAAATCAACAAGGTTCGCCCACCTACCTCCGTGATTGTTTCTCATTTATCTTCTTTTTAAATGTCGATATTTTCCACAAAAAAAGAACATTTTCGCAAGTAGCACAGGGATATTGAAATAGCCTTAATACACATCATCCGACATTGCAAATATCGGAGAAATTC
Source organism: Parasteatoda tepidariorum (assembly GCF_043381705.1). Taxonomy (NCBI): domain Eukaryota; kingdom Metazoa; phylum Arthropoda; class Arachnida; order Araneae; family Theridiidae; genus Parasteatoda; species Parasteatoda tepidariorum. Next base: position 45,728,412 of record NC_092204.1, on the reverse strand, counting down.
GACACTGTATGTACGATTCCCGTCGATGTCACATTATAAGTCCCTTTGTAAAACCTTTCAATTTAAACTTTATTTGGTTTATAAATCTAAATTAATCATTTAAAATACAAAAAAAAAGACATATAATTGTTATAATTCCAAAAAAGAAAATTTAAATATATCGAAATAACTCAGAGCAAAATTTGATTTAAATATGGCCATCGCGTTTTTCTCACACGACATCCATCGATATCTCAATTCTGAAACAAACGATATATACCACTCGCAACCACGACCGTAATCAGATTTCATCTCATAAGATTTATATCTCAACACTTTGTGAGCCAGGTAAATCGAATAAAGCCGTTTAAAACTTATTAAAAAAAAAAGCTTTTAAGAAACTTAAACTAGCTGAAGATGATTTAATGCACCTTGTTGAAATGAGCGAACTCGTTGAACCCGGTCTTCCGATTTTGGGAAGCATGTGCTGTTTTTAATATATATAATATTGCAAGAATCAAGTAGATTTCCTCTTTTCTTATAATAAAAACCAGACATCGATATTCTTATGGCATATACGATAATTGGATTGAGGTGGTACCTTCAGGTTGGCAATCAACACTTTTCTGTAAGCGACACCGTTTGCCTAAAAATCCAGCTAAGTTGACGAACACCCACTAAGGCAGACTTTTTATTTTTATAAATAAAGATCAATTATAAACGTACGAACAAAATTACTTTGCTTCCTCAAATTTCTATTTCAAATGTAGAAATGTAAATGTTTTCAAGTTTAGAATTTTTAACATCGAAAGATTATTTCATTATATCATGACGATTTTTTTTTCTTTGCCTTTATGCTGTAACTCATTTTGTAGTAATTTACACATTTTTAAATCAAAATAAATCTGTAATTTTTAAAAAGGTAGTATATTTTACTGAAGATGAAACGAAATTCATGTAATCCTTAGGCAGGGATGAGAGTAGTCAGAAAGTAAAAAAAGAGGAAATCCAAGAATGAATATATATATATACAAAAATTTGACAAAAAAGTTGCGACTTTTAAACTTGTAAGTCATGTGATTATAAATTCCGATGATTAATTTTAAAATTGTATGAATATGAATCACATGCATGATTTTAAATAGAGAGAATATGAATCTCAATATGAGGCTTTTAAATCACGTGAATATGAAACTCGATATCGAATTTTAAAAAATGCGAAAATACAAATCATGAAGCGTAATTTTTTGATCACGTAAATAGGAATCACGATGCATAATTTTTAAATCGCGTGAATACAAATCACAATGTCTAATTTTTAAAGCACGTATAAATACGAAAATCGATGTTTGATATTACAATCGCACAAACGAATCACGACATTGGATTTTAAGCCGGCGTGAATACGAATCGCTACATAGGGTTTTAAAAGCGCGTAAATACAAATCGCGATATTGGATTTTTAAATCTCGTAAATAAGAATCGCAATGTACGATATTTAAGTCGCCTGAATAAGAATCGCAATGCGCAACTTTTAAATCACGTAAGCACGAAAATCGATGATTGATATTAAAATCGCGTGGATAAGAATCGAGATATTTGCAGAGTCTGGACTTGGGATTTCTAAAAGGCTTGTCTGTATTGTTTTTATTTAGACATAATAAACAAACATTTACAAGATTAATTGAATGAGCAAATAAATATTTTCACCGCAAATCCACCTCTATTTTTTTTTATCGTTTGCTTTCACGTTAGACAACAGGGTCAATCGTTTGAATTGCGAAAATACGAGCCATACGGACGAATAAAAATACGAAAAGTCTTATTTTCTATGCGTAAAAGCGGAGAAAATAGCTAAAATAAGTAAAAATACGGAAGGGTTAACAGCTAGGACGTAGTTTCAATTTTCTGTTTACCTTTGAAAATCGTAAATAAATATAATTATTTTATTTCAACGTCTAAATTCTCAAAAAAAAAGCGGGATATTTATAAAAAAACGACTTTTAGAGAATCGGAAATTTTGATAAAAAAAAAAGGCTGAAATTCGAAAGGCAAAAGCAAAAAAAATCTCATCCCTGTATAAAGGTAAATCGGTTTTTTCCAGGGAAATGATTTTTAGAGAAGCTTCAGAGGGAGGAATGAGGACTTCAATACTTTCGCTCCGTGGAAAATTAAATTCTTCTTAAAATATTTTAACTTGTACCAAAAAAAATTTCCGCGGAAAAAATGGGAAAATCTGAAAAAAGAAAGCGGAAATCCGCGAATCCGCGGAAGAATCACATCCCTGCTTAGTGCAGCAAAAGACATTTCAAGTAAAAATTTCACCTTTCGTTCTTTTGTAAATGTACTGCCAATTCTTAGCCGATGTTAAACTAGATTCATTCATAAAACATGAATTATTCAAATTAATAATTCATTCCGAAGATATTGATCAATTTTTTATCTTCTCAAAAGAGAAACAAGAAAAATTTCTTCATTTTTTGGTTAAACAGATAATATTTTATGAATCAATATTTCACTCTAAAAATATATGGATATGCATTTTTTTTTAAAGTTAAAAGAAAAAACATTTAAATTAAAAAAGTGAAAACCAGTAAAACTCCTTACATTAAAAAATAGCTAAGATACGAATAATAGTGCATATTTTATTTTTTTGAACAAATTTACTAAATGTATTTATTACAAAAGAAATGACAATTAAGGTTACTTAATAAGACATGTTTAAATACAGACAAACAATTCAATACACTGAAGGCATAATAAAAATAGGTTCAATAAAATAAATACACAACTTGAATTATTGAGTTGGCAATCAACATTCAAATATTTTCATGTGTTATTATAAAATTGTTAGTTTTATCAAAATAAACTTTTAAACTAAAATTTATTTCAAAATTAAACTAAAAGACTATTTGAAAAATCTCAGACATTTTATCAAAAATTACAATTCCTCAAAAAAAAAGGAAGAAAAGAGACGAAATATTGCAAAATATTCCAACTTGTTCTGAAATATTATTGATATAATTTGTTATGAATTTAAATTCTTCCTATTCAACTACATTCAAAATGATTTTACACACATGATAATTACAGAATATGACAGAGAAAAAGAATATAAATTGATAGTAATTCAAAGTATTTACAAGAGAACAAAACATGTTTTTTTCAAAAAAATAAGATATGATACTGAAAGAAAATAATCCCTGAACAAGCATTTAGCAGCATGGGAAATTGTTCACGCAGATTGCTATCTGAGTGAACAATTTACCATGCAACGTAGTGCCTATTCAAGGTTTATATTTCAAAAACTGAATAGTATATAACTTGTGATACATAATTAAAGAATAAATTTCGTTATTCAGAATAGTTTCCACCAATTTAGTATCGCTCTTCTTCCACTTCCATATTCACTAAAAAATTCTGAAGATTGATCTAGAATAAAAGTAAAATATGTTTAAAAAGCAGAATATACACAATAAAAATTCAACAATTTCAATATGATTAACTTATTTTTTAAATGAAGAGTTTAGAGGAACAAGGTTCTAACTCATATTTTTGAAAATAAAAAAGGGAAAGATCATATTTTATTAAAAAAATTATTTAAAAAAAAACTTGTGTTTTACGATGTCATAATATTTCACAGATCTGAGAAGATGGACAGCTGACAATAGTCTGAAAAGCCTCTCTTTTGGTATGATATTAACCCTTTCGTTACGGCAGTACACTCCGTTGAAATGACGTTATTAAACGTTGCAATGCGGAGCGAAGCGTGCCCTTTGCATATCGGTATGCTGATATTCATATATTTGAGATGATATTTTGAGATTTTGAAAGTATAATGAATAAAAATGCAATTTGAGATAATTTTTTAAAAACCCAGGTCATCTAATTCAGTATGATATATTTTCAGACTTGAGTTAACACAAACTTGCATTATAGTTTATCTCATACTTAGATTCTCAAATTTTATCGTTTGCACTGCTAACAGCACCGCTTTCTAATTTTTTCTCTTTTCTTTATACCGATCTTTGCGAATTTACCTAGAAAAATGTCTTTCTGACTTTAACATATTAAGCGCCGCACTCAAAATATACTTTCGGTGGCATTAACCAAATAAATGTCAATGGAATATTAGCCAGTATCTGTTTGAAGTAGATTGAACAGATTATATTAAACAGTATTGCGCTGACTCCTGCTAAATATGGCTCTCGTACGCAAACTTCATTGCGTGGAATGCCGGCAAAATACAGTGCTTGTACAAACAAATTGCGTGGATGCTAACTAAATACGGCACTCGTACAGACGGGTCACAGCGTGGATGCTAGCTAAAAACAGCGCTTGTACACGCAGTGCATAGCGTGGATTGATGCATCCACGCTATGCATCACGTGTATGCTGGTTAATTACGGCGCTAGTAACGAAAGAGTTAAAATGCCTAGACAGTGAATTCAGGTGAATGTAAGGGATTTGTGCCAACTTTATTGTTGTTGTTGCTGTTAATTTACGTCGCACTAGAGCTGCACAATGGGCTATTGGCGACGGTCTGGAAAACATCTTGGAGGATGATCCGAAGACATGCCATCACAATTTTGATCCTCTGCAGAGGGGATGGCACCCCCGCTTCAGTAGCCCGACGACCTGCGGGCGTAGTCGAGCGCTTTACGGTATCACAGTTTAACGAGGACCAGGGTTGGCAAGTTTTTGACACATGATGGTTTTTACCGGTTATTACCATGGTTTTTACCGTCATGTCAAAAACCCCTCTGTCAAAAACCCATAGTTTTGGTAAAACTGTATTTTTATTTGAGTTTAACTGCTTATAATTTAAAATTAATTAATTTTTGGCCAATAAAATTAGAAAAAAAGTTGTTAAAAGATATTTAAGAACAGATTCTTGCATTTTCCCAACATGTTTATATCAAAACATACTATTTGAAGTAAAATATTAGGATATTAAAAAAATTTTCAACATTTCCAAGCATCACTTCGTTTGGCAATATTACATTACTGAAGAATGTCAAGGTTGATTACTTTCATTCATAAAATCTTGCTTTGAGAAACACATGTACACATAAAAAGAAAGCCTCAAACTTTTCTTAACTTTTCTTATCATTTTTGTTTTCAATATTTTACACAGAAATGAGACATGAAAAAGCCTGGGAAATCCTTTTAGAGTTTCTTTGCAACATTGCAATAACCTTTTGTTATCATTATCCTCAATGACAGGCGTCCTTGGAGCTAGACTGGTGGTCTTCCATTGAAAGAATCTTCTCGAATTTTGGACTACTCAGAAATCGACTGGGCAATGAAAAATGCTCAAAATTAGTCACTTGCTATTGTAAGCTTTGGCACAGTGATCCCGACTACTGAACATGTAATTTTGTTTGTAATTAAGTTTTACTTAATGTGCTTCTTCAACTGAATAAAAGCTTTTAACTTGACAAAATAGCAGTAATTCTTGACTTAGAGTTTGTTAGTAGTTACAAGTTTTGAAAGTTTATTTTAGCTTATTTCTAATATTTAAGAAATGCCAAATTTTAAATTCTTCTTTTTAGTTCTTGAATTTATTAATAGTTCCAAGCTTTTTTGTTTGTTTGTTTATTTCTAACAATTAAGAAGTGCAAAATTTTGAATCATTTGCAAATCAAGCTATAATGATAAAAGTAAGTATCACTATTTTCAATAAGTATATTACAATATTACTCTATGAATGTATATCCTTCTATAAGAATACATGTATATAGTTGCAAAATCAATAGCAATCATTTACAACATTCATTTATAAAGGCAACTGTGTGAAAATAATATATTGTCCGCTATATGCCATAACTTAACGAAAACAGTAGGTTTTTGACAGTTTTCACCGGTAAAAACACGGTTTTTACCACTGTCATGTCAAAAACCAGTTTTTGACGACAAAACCCCAACCCTGACGAGGACCAATACCGCACACCCTCGGTCCCTACGCAGACTGATCCAAGTGGTCACCCACCCGCACACTGACCGTAGCCAGTGATGCTTGACTTCGGTGATCTGCTGGGAACCGTGTCTTAACGATCATTCCACTGCGGGACGCGCCAACTTTGCACTAGCTAAGGAGAAATAAAGGCAAAGAGTTTATTCCTTTTTAGAGAATCTACACGAGAAAGAGCGAAAACATAAACTATAAAGCTAACTTGCTAAAATACATTTTCAGAGTAAAGTAAATTTTACCACTTTTTATTTACAATCAAAAATTTCAAAGTAAACTAAGCATAAGTAATAAAAAACGGATTATGTTGATCAACGAGAGAAATTTAAATTAGACCTAAAACAAATATAGTTTCAATACAAGGGATTTAAAAAGCATCGTTCCTGAGAGAAAATAATGGACCATTTTGTACATTATAATTCAAAAATTAACAAAACATTGAAGTAAAATTACGATTACGCTATTCTATCAGATAAATCCTGGTAGCACTTCTCAGATTGGGGTAGTATAAAAATAGGCATTTCTCCTGTTCAAAAGGTTAATAATAATAACGGAATGTTGAGTGGAAATTTTATTTAAACAAAAGACAAAATAAATCAAAAAGATAAAAAAAATCTATGTTCTTTCCTTAAAATAATACAATATATACAATGACTAATTTTTTTAAACTGTCTAATAAAAATATTTTAACAAACTTAATTCATCCCTCTAAAATATTTAGGATAATATTCTTTCAAATAAATTAATATTTTCAAAATTTTAAAAGAGCTTATTTTTAAGAATGCTATCGAAAATTCAGAAAGCCAAATAATGATTTTTGTTTAACTGTTTGAAATAGACAATTTTAAAAATTGTTTAATAAAAAATATAAATAATTTATAATATGTATTAATTTATTTTATTTTTGCTTTTATTAGTTATAATTACATCTATAATAGTTGTCACAAAACTAACAACACATTAGTTTTGCGCATAGTCACACTAAAATTCATTAAAACATATTGGGTCATTAAGTATGAAATATCAGATTACCTAAAGCCTCAAGTTTGATACCAGATGTCTCCGATATTTCACTTTGATCGTCCTTTATTTTTTTGCATTGAGAAGGTACGCCACCTGGCTTTCAGATGCACTTTTTTGTTTTTAATAGTCTATCGTATTGTCGTCTGGAGGTTAAATATTGTAAGCCATGGATAAAACAAAAATTCGAGTTATTTTCGAATATGAGTTCTATCATGGAACTGTAGCGTATCTACCACTGCAAAATTACAACTACAATTCACTAGTATATAAGACATGTTAACTCGACTCTATGTCGGGGTACCTTTTCATAGATGACAGTTGACATGGTCGATAACTACTATACCCACATTGGTGACCTTCGGATGTGATGTGAACACGCCTACATCGATGGATAGTCCACATTGAATAGTTGACTTGCTACTTGTGGCTGCGACTTTATCCACCTCCTCGCACTGTTGCTATTCAGTCTCTTCTCAATCACCCACAACGCCGGCTTGCATACACTCGACTGCTAAAGGCAACACAGGAGCGACTACGACCGTGAAGTTAATACACCTCTCACATTCAGCACTCATAAAGTACGGTGATCTTAATACAGCTCTCCCGGTTTCGCACAAAAACAGCAATGATTCAACTAGTGGTATCCATTCATCGAATTCTATCACAGATATAATTCCGGTGTGCGAGTACTGTAGCGTAACTACCACTACAGAAATTACAACTATAATTTACTAGTATATAAGACATGTTAACTCGATTCTTTGGTGGGGTACCTTTTCATAGATGACGGTTGACAT